>NW_006239250.1:592962-605833 GCF_000226075.1 Solanum tuberosum | reverse complement strand
CAAATACAAAGCCACCCATGTGTTTTTGACTTGCCAGAGAGAAAGTTCGCGAGACCAAAACCACTAGACTGATGGCCTAAGGAGTGGGTCGACATGAGGTTTAGCCCGAGAGGGTGAGCCCTAGTCCCATATCTTAACACTCAGCTCGAGAGAGTGAGTGGGGTAAGGCATATGATGGTCTTCATGCGACGAATGGGTGTTCGAGAGGAACACATTTGAAACGGGGTAAGTTGCTCGAGAGGGAACTTATTTCCATTTAAAGCTTAGCCTAGTCACTATTATGTTACAAATTTCTTATCAAAAGCATGTACCCAACTATTTATCTCAACTTGTATTGCGGTCACACCCCAAGAACTTTTGCCCATACTTGATTGTCTTGTTAATCTTCACTATTTCTACTACTTGTAACAAAACCCGCAAATCGATATTTGACACTTTCGTGTCACCCCCTTTATTTACCATGTTTTTGTTCGTTAATGTCTTTAGCTATGACTAGTTAGAGCTTAATTTTACTTTTCTGTTAATTCTCAAAACCACTCCCTTGGGACACAACCCCAACCTTTAGTTGGGTTACTATACTATCGACAATCGTAGATACTCATACCATAGGTTAGTGTCATTGGTCACGATAAGCATCAAAATGGCGCCGCTGCTGGGGATTGGTGTTATTTGAAGAATTTTTAGATTAGTGGAATTTTTGTTTTTCCTAGTTGTAATTTACTAATTTAATTTTCAGTTTTGTTTTGAGTATTTGGGTGCCACAACAGGCCATATGAGTACAGACGGGGACAATAGCTACCAAGCGGGCCACTTAGCAGGTGGTGCTTTTCATCGAGATGATATCAATGATGCTAATAGTGTTTATCATCCTGTCGGCATGGGCGAGATGGGTGAAACTTGCATACCAAAAGCTGACGAGAATGTAATGTTCGAAGTTACCAGTGCAACACTCCAACTCATACATTCGAGAGGTTTATTTGAAGGGTTGGAGCATGAACATCCGCATGATCATCTAAGAAGCTTTATGGAAGTGTGCACCTATTTATCACTCAAGAACCTATCTCAAGAATCAATACGGTTTCGCTTATTCCCATTTTCGTTAACTGGGGGTGCCACTAGATAGTTGATTGAGTGCCCGAAAAACTCCATCAGATCACGGGAGGATTTGGTTATGGCATTTTACGAAAGATTCTTCCCTCCATAAAAAATGATGAAGCTGAGAGACGATATCCAGAATTTCAAGCAACAAGAGGGTGAACTAATTCATGAGTCATGGACAATGTTCAAAAGATCTTTGCGTAAGTGCCCAATGCATGGGCTACCAGGTGAGTTGCTGCTCCAATACTTCTACCGTAGTCTGGATTCGGTGAATAAAAGAATAGCTGATCAATTGGTGCAAGGAGGAATAATGTTACAATCATTTGAAGTAGCCTCATTTCTCCTAGATGGTATGACTAAAGTAAACCAAGCATGGTATACTAAAGATGATCAAGTCTCCCCACTATGCTTCCGATTGACGCAAGAACAAATCGAAAAAGAAAGGGAAAGGGACGAAAACATCAAGAAGATGTTATCTCAAATGGAAATGCTACAAGAACATATGAATGGGACACGTAGGGTGTTTTGAGTTGAGGAGAGTTCTTCTTTCGGTTACTCAAGACCGGGGGAGAATAAAGGTTGGAACTCTAGAAGATACGAGGAGGGTTTCCACACACGCTATTAATCGAGTGGTGGGAATCAAGGTTGGAACTATTATAGAGGACAAGAACCAGGGAGATATTGGCAAGATTGGGATGAGCAGGATGGTTAGGAAGAGGACCATATTCACTTGTGTGAAAGCCCGAAATCTAAAGGGAGTGCAAATAGTCCTCGGGTAAATGAGTTGTTATCACGCATACTCGACAAAGTTGAGGGCTCTGATGATCTGCTAAAAGGAATGAAAGATGACTTTTCATCATTGAACAACAAAGTAAATTCTCATGCGGATGCCATCAAAATGCTGTAAGGTAAATTGAGCCTATTATCAGCTCAATTAACATCCACAACACCCATGGACCATATTGAAAGAGAGCTGGCTGTGGTTACTCGTAGCGGTAAGGTCGCGATAGGGGGTATGATGGAAGATGAGGATACTCAAAAACATGAAGAGAGTCAAGGAGTAGAGGAACAAGATTCACTTATTCAACAAGGCCTTACTAAAGAACCACATGAGGAAGCAGATTAACAAGTTCAAGTTCCAAAAGTCATACATCCCTTACCCAAGATACCTCCACCATTTCCCCAACGTTTGAAAAAGAAAAATGAAAATGAGAAGTTCAAAAAAAATTTCTCAGTATTCAAGAGCTTATCAATCAACCTTCCTCTGTTAGAAGCACTGTTGGAAATGCTGGGATACGCCAAATTCATGAAAGAGCTGGTTACAAAGAAAAAGAGCTTGGAATATGAAACGATAGATGTACCCCATAGTTGCAGTGCAATTATGACAAATAATTCAATCACTAAGAGAGAAGATCCTGGAGCATTCACAATCCCGTGCACAATTGGTATGCTCCAATTTGCTAAAGCCTTGTGCAACTTAGGGGCAAGTATCAACTTGATACCCTATGCAATATACAAGCAACTTGGTTTGGGTGAACCAAAAGCAACCACAATGAGACTCCTCATGGCTGATCGATCAATCAAGCACCCAGTCGGAATACACTATGACATATTAGTAAAAGTGAATCGGTTTATCTTTTCGGCTGATTTTGTGATTCTAGACTGTGAGATCGATGCTGAAATTCCCATTATTTTGGGAAGGCCTTTCTTATCTACAGGGAGAGCACTGGTGGATGTTGAAAGCGGAAAATTGAAGTTTCGTGTAAATGATGATGAGGTGACCTTCAATATTTGTAAGTCTATGAAGCAACCAAGTAACATTCATGTAGTGTCCACTGAGGATGTGATAGATAAGGCACTGGCAAGTGTGAGCCATTTAATGCGAAATAATGAGCCACTTGAATCTGTGCTTGCTAATTCTGATGAATCTGAAGTTCATGGTTACAAGGAAGTGGTAGCTGCTTTATCAGGATTAGGAGGAGCATATTCAAGGAATCCAATCAAATTGGATATCGATCTGAGAAACAGAGAAAGCCCCCTGCTAAACTATCAACAGAAGAACCACCAAATTTGGAGTTAAAAGTCCTACCCTCTCATCTCAAATATGCCTTCTTAGGAGCCAATAATACTCTACCGATAATTATTGCCGCCAATCTGCTTGAAAGGCAGGTGAAATTGCTCATTGAAGTACTGCAGAAGCACATAAAAGCTATTGGATGGACAATAGCTTATATAGTAGGAATTCCTCCTGGCATCTGCACTCACAAAATTTGACTCGACAAGGAATGCAAGCCTAGTGCGGAACATCAACATAGATTAAACCCTCCAATGCAAAAGGTGGTAAAAAGGGAAATCATCAAGTGGCTAGATGCAGGGGTGATATATCCTATTGCATATAGTAAGTGGGTAAGTCCGGTGCAATATGTCCCGAAAAAGGGAGGAATAACCGTGGTCCCGAATACAAAAGAAGAACTTGTGCCAACAAGACCAATAACTGGGTGGAGAGTATGCATGGACTACCGAAATCTTAACTCATGGACCGAGAAAGATCATTTTCCGATGCCTTTTATGGATCAGATGCTTGACCGGTTATCAGAAAGAGGATGGTACTATTTCTTGGATGGATACTCCGGCTACAATCAGATCTCTATTGCGCCGGAAGATCAAGATAAAACCACTTTTACTTGCCCTTATGGAACTTTCGCATTCAAAAGGATGTCATTCGGGCTATGTAATGCCCCAACAACATTTCAGCGTTGCATGCTGTCTATTTTTGCAGATTTGTCGAAGACTCTATGGAGGTGTTCATAAATGACTTCTCAGTCGTCGTGGATACGTTCAAAGAATGCTTGACTCACTTAGGACAGGTACTCCAAAGATGCGTCGAAACAAATCTGGTTTTGAATTGGGAGAAATATCACTTTATGGTAAAAGAAGGTATTGTTCTTGGGCATAAGGTATCATAAAAGGGGCTGGAGGTTGACAAGGTAAAGATTGAGATCATTGAGAAATTACCCCCGCCGATTTCAGTAAAGGGTGTTCGTAGTTTTTTAGGGCACGCAGGATTTTATAGAAGCTTCATCAAAGACTTCTCAAAGATTGCACTCCCATTATGCAAACTCCTAGAGAAGGAAGTGAAATTCCACTTTAATGATGCTTGTATGGCTACATTTCAG
Source organism: Solanum tuberosum (assembly GCF_000226075.1). Lineage (NCBI taxonomy): Eukaryota > Viridiplantae > Streptophyta > Magnoliopsida > Solanales > Solanaceae > Solanum > Solanum tuberosum. Next base: position 601,559 of record NW_006239250.1, on the reverse strand, counting down.
TGTTTGAAAGAGAAGCTAATATCCACCCCGATCATCATCAGCCCTAATTGGTCCGAATCTTTCGAGTTAATGTGTGATGTCAGCGGTATGGCACTAGGGGTTGTGTTGGGGCAAAAGCGCAACAAACTATTTCACCCAATCTACTACGCAAGCAAGACTCTAAATAGTACCCAGCAAAATTATACGGTCACCGAACAAGAGTTGCTTGCAGTAGTCTATGCATTTGAAAAATTCAGGGCGTACTTGCTAGGCACCAAAGTAATCGTACACACTGATCATGCTGCACTCCGTTATTTTATGGCAAAGAAAGATGCAAAACCACGATTGATTAGGTGGGTACTACTATTACAATAATTTGATATTGAGGTGAAGGATCGGAAAGGGTGCGAAAATCAAGTAGCTAACCATTTATCAAGGCTGGAAGCAAGGGAGAATATCGAGCACGAGGTTGACATAGATGACTCTTTCCCAGATGAAGGGGTGTTTGCAATATCCCTCAGACATACACCATGGTCCGCAAATTTTGCAAATTACATTGTGTGTGGGTTGATGCCGGATGAGCTGACCTTTTACCAACAGAAAAGGTTCATGTTCGATGTTAAAAAGTACTTTTGGGACGAGCCATACTTGTTCCGTGAGTGTGCTGATCATGTCATCAAAAGGTGTGTTCCTGAAGAAGAAGTGGTCAAAATTCTCCATGCGTGCCATACATCACCAGTGGGAGGTCACCATGGTGGTGTTCGCACCGCCGCTAAAGTTCTCCAGAGTCGATATTACTGGCCATCACTCTACAAGGATGCACATGAGTTTGTAAAGAAATGCTCTAAATGTCAGCAGCAAGGCGGAGTGTCTAGAAGACACGAATTACCTCTCACTTCTATTTTAGAGGTTGAGCTATTCGATGTATGGGGGATAGATTTCATGGACCCATTTGTGAGCTCGTTTGGAAATAAATATATCTTGGTGGCTGTGGATTATGTTTCCAAATGGGTGGAAGCCATAGGACTTCCAAACAACGAAGGAAAAAGCGTCGTCCAATTCTTGAAATGCTGCATCTTTGCCAGATTTGGCACTCAGAGAGCAATCATAAGCGATGGGGGATCCCACTTTTGCAATAAGTGGTTCTCAATGGCACTGAGTAAATATGGGGTGAAACACAAAGTGGCAACCCCATATCATCCCCAAACAAGTGGCCAAGTCAAAGTGTCGAATAGGGAAATTAAAAACATCTTGGCCACGACAGTAAATGTCAATAGAACTGATTGGTCTAGGAAACTCGATGATGCACTATGGGCATATCAGACTTCTTTCAAAACACCTATCGGGATGTATCCATATTAGTTGGTTTATGGTAAGGCTTGTCATCTACACGTTGAGTTAGAGCACAAAGCATTATGTGCATTGAAAGCTTTAAATTTGGACTGGTCAAAAACTTCAAGAGAGAGAACAGAGCAACTGAACGAACTGGATGAATTTAGACTCAGGTCATATGAAAGTTCAGCCACCTATAAAGAGAAGATAAAGAAATGGCATGATGCTCTGATACTCAAATGAGACTTCAAGGTAGGAGATTGGGTTCTGCTATACAATTCACGACTTAGACTCTTCTCTGGAAAGCTCAAATCCAAATGGTCTGGACCATTTCGAGTAACGCGAGTGTTCATCAATGGTGCCATAGAATTTAATGATCATGAAGGACCTTCATTTACAGTGAACGATCAACGTTTAAAATTGTATTTGGGAGATTGTCAAGAGATTTCGTTGGTTGAAGTGGTATATTTGGAAGACGCCTGAAGGTGCTGCTGCGTCGTGCCACGACTTTAACTAAGATGCAGTTTGGGAGGCAACGTCAGACCCTTTGTTATCTTCTATTTTGCATAATGATTAAATAATAGTGTGCTAGTTTTACAGACTAAAGTGTGGAAGGCGATCAAAAGGTGCAGAATGGCGAGCAACAGTTCCAGTTAGCGAAATGCTGAAGAATCCGGCGATCAACTCTATTCCGCCATTTGACTCAAGATATCTTCAAAATTAGGAGTCTGTAAAACTCGACGACAGTTGGAAATCATTGGCGAATCGCTGAGCATTTCGGCAATCGTGATAGAATTCGCCGTTGGAACCCTTGTATAGCAGCGGTTCTGTAACCTTCGGCGGAAAAAAATCCAGTTTGACTAACATCGCCAAGGCATTAATGTCTAGAAAGATGGAGCAACCACTTAGCCAAGATCCCCTCTTCACCTCCCTCTCTATCTTTCTTTATTTTGCCTCTCGAATTCATATTACTTGCATTTGAGGACAAATGATCTTATTTGTGGTGGGGTGAGGCTGACCTTTTTGTGTGATTGTTTCAGATACTTGTGTTTTGTATACATTTGGGTTGTCTATTTATAATTGTGTTAATAACTACTTTTGCGATTGTTTGAGCTTATGGCTCTCTTTTGAAATGATTTTAACCCTTTCAAAAAAATTTGAATTTTTCGCACATATTTGCCACCCCTCGTGAGTTGAATGTGGCTGTTCTTTTGCAAAAATTTAGGTCTCAATTTTGATCAATACCGATGACTTTAATAGTGCTCTCAATTGAACGAACATGAATGTATGGCTACGATGAGGCCAAATGAAGTTGCATAGACAATATGTGAACTCTTTGCATCTCGTTGTGACTAGTCATTTATCGAATTGATTCTCTTGTTATGACCGTTGCACACTAGCGAAAGTGTGTAGTCTTGCTTAACTTAAGTGTCGATGCCTTGTGTGATTAGCTTGCTTTGAACCATGCATGAATAAACCTAGACTTTGCCCTGTTAGTGTTATGCCGTAATTTTACTATCTTTAGAAAAATCACTTTTTGAAATGTTCTAAGTATAAAATAATTTGAGAAAAATACTTAGAAAGAGTCGCCACTTAATTTTTTAAAGAAATTAAGAAAACTTAATTTGAAAAGACTCTAACAGATTAAGTCCTTAAAATTTAGAGAAAATGAGTAAGAGGTTCTTATTTACGCTTCAAGAAGGTTTTTAAGGCATTTGAAGCGCCCGCTAACATGCGGTTATCCTACGACTTGGTTAAATATTTCGACTAATTTTTTTTTAAAAATGGTTTAATACAAAATGTAATTTACAATATTTGAACTTTGAAAAAATAGATAAATAAAGAAATCATTTTTCATTGAAAGTACCTAAAATGAAATATTTGGATTAAATTGCAAGTGATTAGAATTTTAACAAAAACTAGATTAATTAGCGTTTGTTTGAATCATTTAAAAAATAATTTACACCAATTTAGTTGATAAACCAAGAAATCATTTTAAACTAGTGAAAAGTAAGTGAGTTTTGAATAGAAAACATTTTGAATAAGTAAATAAGGGTGCAAGAGTTGATAAAATAAAATTTGTTAAAGTAAACCAACACAAAGAAAATAGTTCATCCTTTGAGGAATTCAATTAAGTTATTTAAAGTTAGAGTTAATAAAAAAAAACTAACAATAAGTAATCACAATTAAATAATCTAGGAGAATAAAGGAGAAGATGAATTTGGGCCCTTTTTTGGGCCAAACTCGTTGCTGATTTGGGCTCTTGGCTCAATTCCCGTTTTTGTATACCCCTGATGTATATCAATGTATATCGGATGTATACAACCCATATTTCTGCTTTCTGAGACCTGTTTCAGTTTCCAATTTTTGAAATGATGAGTTTAACTCGATAGTGTTGAGTTCGGGACTCCATGGCACATCCGAAATGCAAAGGGAAGAGATAGAGGGGAGTCCAATGGACTCAAACCAAGGGGTTCATGCAAGACAAGATAATAAGAATTAGCTATAGATTATTCAAAGAAACAATCACGATTTTAAATGAGAATAATCACTACATGGTTCAATTAAGTCCCCCACAGATTACCACACAACATTAAAGAGAATATATAATTATCTAAAATGAAATTAATGCCTTAAACATGATACTTATATATTTTTTAATAACCTTAATTTGATAAACTAACAAAACAATTCATGATTAGTCATATTAAGAGTTGAAACAGAGGGATATTAATCATGTCATAATTACATGCGAATTCATTATAACTATTTTAAACAACCCTTGCAAATTTTAAGTATGAAGAAATGTACCCAATACTTGAGAATTTCAAAAAAATGCAAGACATAGATTTCAAGAAATTAACTAAGCTTGAGGTGACTCAAGTATAAAGATCATGAACTTATACTCCAAATAAAAATGCTAACTAGTAGTAGAGTTACTGGGCTTTGAGAAATTTGGAAAAGTGCAGGGCATGCTCTCATGAAACTGAAACATTTATCATTCAAATAAAACATAATTAACAATTTTTCAGCACTTGCATATCTATTCTAGCAGCTAGGCACAATTAAGCACTTTCAAATTTAGCAAAGCTTAACTTGTCACTACAACATGAGTAAGTTATATCTGTCTAAACAATCAACAACCAGAGGTACTAGAATCAACAAATCCAATACTATTGCTCAATATTATTCATAATAACAACAAACATTTAGTCTCGATTACTGATAGAGGACTAATAAAATTCGTTCAAGCTAATAATTCAAGACAAAGACGATATCATAACATGACATATTTAGATCATATATTTTAGGAAAAAATATATACTATTAACAAAACCTCATTCAAAATACCTTCAGGATGTGAGAAATCATGTAGAAATCAACTTAAGAGAGCAATTCAACTAGACAGGAAATTACTTAGTAAGATAATAAGCTACTGTAAATATATATATATATATATATATATATCCAACAGCTACATCCTTATTTAAAAATAATAATTAAGATCTTGAATCTAAAATAAAATAAAATAATCAGATTTTAAGAGAAAGGGAGAGGCAGTAGATATTATGACATTAAGACCTAAGCTGTCAACTAAACAATGGATTATGACTGACGTAAATTTTTTAAAAGAAAGGACTAATAGAACCAATCTTAAATATAAATTGAAGACAAAACCTTTAAACATATGCAACTGAAGCTTGGAATTTTGTAAAGAGGAAACTGAAAGGGAAAGGGTTTACCTCTTTCGGAGCAGTGAACCAAGACTACGAGCTGAGAGCGATTCAAATTCGATCCACCAACAGATAAGCAGAAGAACTTGAAAGAAAGAAAAAAATCTGAGTCTCAAACCTTCGAGGGTTCGATTTTGAAGAATACTATTCTCCAACCTTCAAATTCCTTTTTTTTTTGTCTCTGTCTAAATGGCACCAATACCATGTATTTATAGCAAAAATAAAAAATAAAGGTTTGAATTCAAATAGCCGTTTGAACGGGAGATGAGAGATTGATTGGAGAGAATGGAAGGAGAAAACGAGTAAGAGAAGAACATACCTCCAAAAATCTGGATTCGATGTGATATCCTCCGATTTGGATTAGATTTGGGTGAGATTTTATCTAAGCCAAAGTCAACAAAATCTAACCCAAAGTCTACAATCTTTGAAATTTAGAGAGGGGCTGACGGAAATAAAATTGCTTGGATGAAGAAATTAGGTTCTTGCTTCACTTTTGCGTCTTTGGGAAGAAGAAGGGGAGATTATCGCGTGAGAGTTGGAAAAGAAAAAAGAAATGTGTGAGGGCCTGGGAATGTGTGGGGATTAAGAAAATGGCCTAATTTATTTAAAATTGGCCATTTTAGTTGCTAATTTAACCAATTTGAGTAGGTATAATCAATTTGAGTCAATTAACTAAATCGATTAATTATTTGATCTTCTTAATTTAAACAAGACAAAATAATTATCAAAACTTATTTATTGCTTTAAAATAGAGAACTAATTATACAAAATTATAAAATTCACTAATTCAAAGAAATAAATGCACAATTATGCTAAACATTATTTTTAGGCTATTTATTAAATATTTATATAAAAGATGAGAATTATATAAACCAACATGTAAAATTATATAGTTATTTTTGAAAAATGTTAACCAAAACTAATTAGAAAGAGATTTTAAAATATATATATTTTTTAGGATTTTTCAAAGACGATTATTTCAAATTGTTTGAAATTGAAGAAGCTCGATAATTAATTCGAATCGCATAGGGTCAAAATTTGGTGTCAACAACTGCCCCCTTCTTTGGGTAGGGTCGATGAAAGAGAATCTGGGCAAAGAAGATTGACAAATCCAATTTTGACCTTCCCTATTTCACCTCTTCAAAAAGTATTTTGGTATGGACTTTAAGAATTATGGCCGGACCCCGATATCGGGTTTCCTACATATCTCAGGCTATATGAGAATTCAGGCCACTTGTAGTTCGATACGCTTGATTTGACGCACGATTATGAAAGAATTTGAAAGCTATCCCGATATCAAATTATGAAGAGACCAGAATGCTCGAGAATAAGATTTAAGAGAGAATGTTGAATACAGCCGAGTTTTCAACATTGAGCCCGCCTACATATCCTTAAACCTTAGGAATCAGGCTGTTTGTAGTTCGACTCAATCGGTTGAAAAGAAAATCTATTATGCTAGATAACCTTCGGTTCTGGAAGAGTGACAAGTAAGTCGAGTATGAAAAAGAGGCTTGCAACCTCTTAGCCATGAATGTGGCGCGCTTCAAACCCATAAATAAGAATTTACATGGACATAATTTCCAAAGTTTTTGGTGCATTGTCACTCAGATTGGAAAGCTGCCTCCGGTGAGAGTGGAAAGTTTTTCGGATGCAAAATTGGAACTGATAAACCCAAGGAAATGCCCACATACCTTTTGATAGGGGTGTGGTGTGATTATGGTGGAAGTCGCTCCTCAGCTCGCGTCCTAAGAGTTTGATACTCCTCTTTGGACTATGTCTCGGTTCGCTACTAAGAAAAAGTTCCACATTGTGACGCATCCTTTTTAATGTCGTCCGCACCTGGGGTTTGATTTGAGTATTCATTCTCTCGGATGCTCTCGACACAGACTGAGATAAAACTCATTAGTGTAAACTATAATTCAAATGGAGAGATAATGTCATTTACCATGTTGGCACTTAATTGTTCCCCTTGAATATTTGACGTCAACTTCTTTCAGTTTGACGTAAAGCAAATAAAACATGTGTCTCATATTTGCAACATGGCTCTTCACTGTACTCTTCTTTTAATATCAAAGTAGTCAAATAGACTAATGTAATATGTTGATGGTTCTCTTGATGGTTTGAATATAATGGCCCTCTCGGCAGTTGGATATGCAATGGACCTCTCGACGGTTTGAATATGATGGCCCTCTTGGCGGTCTGAATATGATGGCCCTCTTGGCGGTTCGAATATGATGGCCCTCTTGGCAGTCTGAATATGATTGTCCCTTGGAAACAGAAGCTGCAATCTCCCTTTCGGCAATGATATTACCACCTCTGGTAACATAATGTTAATGGCCCTCTTGGCAATGATATTATCACCTCTGATAATATAATATTGATGGCCCTTTCGGCAATGATATTACTACCTTTGGTAATATAATATTGATGGACCTCTCGGCAATAATATTATCACCTCTGATAATATAATATGGATGGCCCTCTCGGCAATGCACATCGCTGTATCTGGTATCGATGTGACTTACAAATATCCTTCAACATTAGCCTCTTTTGACTTTAACGTGATAATGAATATTTTTGTCAAGTTGCACTTCAAATTCTCTCCGATATTTGATGTATCTTACGTGTTCCCTTCAAACGTCTTTGACGCTGGAAAATGCAAAATGACGTTATTATAGTCATTTGTACATCTTAAAGTGCCACCCTCTCGGTGCTTTCACCTACTTTTTGTTTTATCACTTGTATCTTCGTTGTGGCTCCTACTTTGTGGAGAAATATGACCAAGACATTGTTATTCAAAGTACCAAGTTAACTACTTTGATGAAATGTCAGTTGTAACACCCCGGAAATTCTATGACTTAAGTTAGAGCCTCACCTTATGAATAATGACTTAAAAATATTTAAAATGATGTTTCTAAACCTAAAATTAATGCAATTGACTTGGTTTGGGAGAGTAAGAGTCTAAACGTCAAGAAACGACCACGATGTCCGTAAACTAGAGAAGAATGTGTTCTAGTGTGTCCTTTGAGTCCTTCCGACATCCGAAGCTTTTTGGGTTTGGTCGGTTACTATCGGAGGTTTGTTGAGGGATTTTCATCTATTGCATCTCCATTAACGGCCTTAACTCAAAAGAAGTCCAAGTTCGAATGGTCGGAATCTTGTGAAAAAAGCTTCCAATTGTTGAAAGATAAGCTCACCTCCGCTCCGGTTTTGACCTTACCGGAGGGCACCGAAGGGTTTGTAGTATATTGTGACGCTTCCCGAGTGGGTTTGGGTTGTGTCCTCATGCAGGATGGTAAGGTTATAGATTATGCCTCGAGACAACTCAAGGTGCATGAGAAGAATTATCCAACTCATGACCTTGAGCTAGCGGCCGTAGTCTTTGTTTTAAAGATTTGGAGACACTATCTCTATGGGGTATATGTGGATGTGTTTACCGACCACAAGAGTCTTCAATATGTTTTTAGCCAAAAAGAATTGAATCTACGACAAAAGAGATGGTTGGAACTCTTAAAAGATTATGATATGAGTGTCCTTTACCACCCCAGAAAA
>NW_006239250.1:591618-592937 GCF_000226075.1 Solanum tuberosum | reverse complement strand
AGGTGGTTGGAACTCTTGAAAGATTATGATATGAGTGTCCTTTACCACCCCGGAAAATCAAATGTGGTTGTAGACACTTTGAGTCGTGTATCTATGGGTAGTGTGTCACATGTAGAAGAAGAGAAAAGGGAGTTAGCCCGTGATGTACATAGGCTAGCCCGGTTGGGTGCCCGACTAGAAGATTCCCCAAAAGGAGGTATCATGGCCCGTCAAAATTTCGAGTCATCGGTTGTTGTTGACGTGAAGTCTAAGGAACATCTTGACCCTATTTTGATGGAACTAAAAGGGTCGGTTCTCAACAAAGCAATAGAAACTTTCTCTCAAGGAGAGGATGGGGTGCTTAGACACCAAGGGAGGTTATGTGTGCCAAACGTGGATGGCCTAAGAGAGACAATCTTAGAGGAGGCCCATGGGTCCCGATACTCCATTCATTCGGGAGCCACCAAAATGTATCGTGACTTACGTGAGATTTATTGATGGAACGGAATGAAAAAAGACATAGCAAATTATGTGACTAGGTGCTCAAATTGGCAACAAGTCAAAGACGAGCACTAAGGACCAGGAGGTCTAACTCAAGATATTGATATCCCCACTTGGAAGTGGAAGAGGTCAATATGGACTTTGTGGTAGGTTTGCCTCAAACCCGCAGACAACATGACTCCATTTGGGTCATTGTGGATAGATTAACTAAATCAACACATTTCCTTCCTGTCAAGGTTTCTTATTCGGCGGAAGATTATGCTAAGTTGTACATTAAGGAGATTGTGAAGTCGCATGGGGCCCCGTTGTCGATTATTTCGGATAGAGGTGCCCAATTTACTTCCCATTTTTAGAGGTCTTTCCAAAGTGGGCTTGGTACTCAAGTGAAACTTAGTACCGCATTTCACCCTCAGACAAATGGTCAAGCGGAACGCAGCATCAAAACCCTAGAGGACATGTTGAGAGAGTGTGTCATTGACTTCAAAGGTAATTGGGATGATCACCTACCTTTGATAGAATTTTCCTACAACAATAGCTACCACTCGAGTATTGCTATGGCACCCTTTGAAGCACTTTATGGTAGAAGGTGTCGATCTCCGATTGGGTGGTTTAAAGTAGGTGAATTTGCTCTTCTTGGTCCCGAGGTAATCTATGAGGCTACGGAAAAAGTTTGACTTATAAGGGATAGGTTGAAAATGGCTCATAGTCGGCAAAAGTCTTATGCCGAAAATAGAAAGAGAGATCTTGAATTTGAAGTAGGTGATTAGGTCTACTTAAAATTCTCACCCATGAAAGAGGTGATGAGGTTTGGTAAGAAGGGGAAACTTAGCCCCCGGTAT
>NW_006239250.1:589597-591471 GCF_000226075.1 Solanum tuberosum | reverse complement strand
TTTTTCCTCCTACTCCTAGCCATAGTTGAGGTTAGTAGTTTCTCTTAATTTGGTATAAATTGAAAATCATGTGTGTTGATGATTATGACATGATTTCCTTGTATGTGCATATTTTTGTGAAAATTCATGCTTAAGTTGTATTTTGAGTTTTCATGAATTTTGTTTCTCTTGATTGAAAATTTCACCCATAGATGTTGTGTGATGTTGTCTTCATGAGAGTTGTAATGAGCATGCTTGATGTTGTCTTGCTAAAGAAATTTCTTGTTGATTGCTTAATATATATATGTGTTGATGCTCATTGAATATGGAGAAGGTAGTTCCTCCTATACTTATGTGAAGTAAAGAGTTTTGAGCATAGTGATGTTGTGGATTAAATTCCTATATGATATGATGATATGATGTTGTTGATGTGACTGGTTGTTGTGCTGCTAGTTTGAGTCATTGTCTCCCTAGAAAGAAGTCCAAGTGACATTCGGGGACGAATGTTCCTAAGGGGGGATATTGTAACACCCCGGAAATTCTATGACTTAAGTTAGAGCCTCACCTTATGAATAATGACTTAAAAATAGTTAAAATGATGTTTCTAAACCTAAAATTAATGCAATTGACTTGGTTTGGGAGAGTAAGAGTCTAAACGTCAAGGAACGACCACGACGTCCGTAAACTAGAGAAGAATGTATTCTAGTGTGTCCTTAGGTTTTGGGCAGGTTTGGGTGTGTCGTATGATGGTATAATCTTGTAAAAAGGTTTAAAATAGGTAAATTTATGTTCATAGGGTAAAAATGTTCGAATACGAACCCCTGGGGCCACCCTAAGGGACCCCGAGGAGGACCCCAACCTTGGCCAATCAAGCTGCCAAGGCAGCTTGCAAATTGCACTTGGTGGGAATAGGTGCGCGTCGCGGCCTTGCTCCCCCAAGGAGCAAAAAATCTTGTTCGCGACACGGTCGTGTCACGGACTCTACTGTCTCAAAATTTAATTCCAAAAATCTTCAAGGAACAACTCCTCGTCGCGGACTTGCTCCGCGACGAAAATGTAGAAATTCAGAAATCGATTTTTATTTCATTAAAGAGTCCAACTAAGTGAGAGGTATTTAGGGTACTTTTAGGGGACGTGTATATAATGATTTTTAAGTCAATTTATCTCACTTTTATCACTCAAACACAAAACCTCAAAGATCTAAACCTAAAGTTCCTCTTTCTCTCTACTCTCTCTCTTCTCAAGAACTCCATTGAAGAAGATTGGAGCTTCAAGAAGAAGACCAACTCTCCAAGGTTTCAACTCGAATTTTCGTGGTTAATTCGTGAATAAGGTATGGCTTCTTATCATTCTTGGGATTCCTTTCCCCAAGAGGCCCTTTCAAGATGAATTTCAAAATCTCCAATTTCTAGGTTTCAATCCAAAAACGTGGGTCTTCTGTCTAAAGTGAAATTGATGTCATAAAATGACTTTGATTGATGTTATATGAACAATTATGGATGAATTTATGTTGTATGGGTGGTTCCTTGAAGAACTCCCCATGAAACCCATGTTTCTCCTTCTTTTCCTAATTCCAACCCTAGTTTGTGTTGGTTATTGATTGAAGGCTATGAATTGAATGTGATATTATAAAATTCATGTTTGTATGATGATTCTACCCTAGGTTATGTATAATTTCTATGAAATTAGGGCTGAGTCTTTGAATGAAGCCTTGAAGGCTATGAAGGGAATATGCCAATTGCTTATATTGATGTTGATTATGCTATTATTTCATGAATTACATTGTATTATGTATTGGTTATGAATTGCTTGGTAATTGAAGTATGGATGTCCCAAGAAGGGCAAGAAGGTATGAAGGTTGGTTCTTCTTTGAACTCAAGTATGAAAGGTCAATT
>NW_006239250.1:570794-589440 GCF_000226075.1 Solanum tuberosum | reverse complement strand
GGCTCCCCACATGGGTTTCCTCAAGTTTAGCAAGTCCGGATTATCTCGGTATGTGTTGTCTCATGAGATGGAAACCCCCACGTTTAGTAAGTTAGGGTTTCTAGAAGCAATCTCCTTGATCTTTAACTATGTGCCCACATAGGACTTTAGCTTAGTGGATCCACCTGCATAGCTATGTACAGATGGTTACACCTTAGGAAAGTGTTAACCCTCTCTTTTTGGTGTGGGAGTAGAACACCGGATTCCATGTAGCTCTCATGGTCTATGTCGGTTATTGCAATATTTCCCTAATGTAAAAGTAAATGAAGGTATGAAAGGTGGGAACTCTTACTAGGTCTTTCTTAAGGGTTTTCTACATAGTGTAAGGGAGGGTATGGGACTTCTCTTGCACATTGCACTTGTGGGATCCTAAGAGATGGTTGTGGTAGTGTTCTCATATGATTATGTATGTTGAATCCATGTTATGTATGATCATTATGAATATGGTAAGTTGTGATGAAATATGATCTTATGAATGTATGCATGAAGTAGGTTGCTTAATGTGATACTTGGCTTTGAATAGGTTTATGGGGTTCTATTATTTGCATTGCACTAGTATTGCTTGGGCTGTCTGCATGTTGGGATGATATTATGTTGGATTGGACTATGATACTTAATTTGTTTGCATATTGGATTTACTTGGCGAAAAACATGTTTTGACTAAAATGTCCTTTTATGCATGTTTCAATGGTTTTTATGCATAGTAGCCATACTTAGTACGTGTGTTGTACTAACCCATATTTTCTCCCTTTTCCCCGAACATTTAGGTTCGGGCCGTTGAGGATTCAAGCTTACTTCTCAAGACACTTGGAGTTGCTTCCCCAAGTTGGTGAGTCCTCAAGTTCAAGGACAAGACCCTATGATCTAGCTTCTATGTTTAGTTCTTTGCTTATGTTGAAAGACATTGTTGTATTTCCTATTTTCAAGACTTCTTATTGATGTAAGGGCTAAGTCCCGTTTTTGATACTTCTATGTCTAGATGGTGCATTGTGACGAAGTTAGATTCTATTTTTCATATATGAAGTGAACTTGAACTTCCAAAGTAAAAGTTTTAAATTTTCCGCAAATTTTATTCTATGATACATGCTATGACGAATGCTAAGGGCTTGTATAAGACCTCATCGAGGTCGAATACGCCGGTAACGACTAGGCGTGCTCTTGGGTCGTTACATCAGTCTTGGGAGCTTTTGCTCTTCTGACTTTCCCATATTTGTTGAACATGATGATCTCTTGATATCCTTGCAAACCTGCATCCACAGAAAATTTGTTAGGTTTAAATGACCTAATATGTGTTGACTTCCTCTTGCTATCTTCAGTTGATTGCTTCTAGCTCCCCGCTTCTTGGTAGTCATAAGATATATCTATATATATATATATTTTACAAAATATTTAATATATGTCTAAAGTTTTAAGAAAAATGGATTTTTGAAAAGTAATTTGATGAGGGTCACTGCCAAGTGTCATGTCACATTAAAGCTTAAATGAACACTTCAATTCAACTTCAATATATCCAATCTAAAAGCCCTTTTTAGCTGGGGAAATCGAAAGATAATTGAAGCTTGACTTTGAATTTCTGAGATATTGGGTTCATGAGCCTCTGATCATCCTAGAGATTATTTGTTGTTAACTTTGACCTTCTGACAGTACTTGATAGAATTTTTGAGATCTTCTCAAATATTCTTCCCCAGTGAAACTTCTTGGAATCTCTCAAGTCTTTGGTAGGAAGACTTGCAGAATTTTTGAGATCTTCTCAAAAATTCTACCCCAGTGAAATGCCTTGTCATTTCTCAAATCTTTGGTAGGAAGACTTGAGGAATTTTTTTTGAGATCTTCTCAAAAATTATTCCCCAATTGCCTTTTCCTAATGCATTCTCAATCTTGTCTTGCTGACGAATGATCTTTAGAATTTTTGAGCTCCTCTCAAAAATTCTGCCCCAGTTTCCATTATAAAGGGAAATGGAAATTTTATGGGGTGTATGACCGAGCCGTTGTGGCACCTACGTATCCCGTTGAGATAGGAATCAGGTCAAACGTAGTTCCCCTTTTGAGAATAAAAGAAATAGGAAATTTTACTAAGAAAATGACCGAGGCCTACATAGGCCACCTACGTATCTCATTTTTGAGAATTCAGGTCAGACGTAGTTCAATACAAGGATATAAAACCTTGGCATAAGCAATTACAAGCAAATGATACGATTACAAGGAAAGTGATGAAAGAAAAACTAATCTTCAGACGTAGTATCTCTTGACAGCATCTGAGTTGATTGGTTTTGGCCACTCCTGGCCATCCATCTCTGACAGGATCAAGGCACCTCTAGATAACACTTTACGAACCATGTACGGTCCTTGCCAATTTGGTGCCAATTTCCCCTTATACTCATCTTGATGGGGGAATATGCGTTTGAGGACCAATTGTCCTTCTTCAAATGTTCGAGATCTCACTTTTTTATTGAAAGCACATTCTCTGTTGATATAATTGGCCATGACAAACAGCGGTCATCCTCTTTTCATCAATTAAGGCTAAGTGTTCAATCCAATTACGAACCCAATCAGCATTGCTCAGTTCGGCTTCTTGAATGATCCTCAATGAAGGTATTTCAACTTCAGCAGGTATCACTGCTTCTGTCCCATATACTAGCAAGTATGGAGTTGCTCCAATTGATATTCTAACGGTTGTTCGGTATCCCAACAAAGCATATGGTAACATCTCGTGCCAACCTCTGTGATTATTAATAATCTTTCTCAAAATCTTTTGATGTTCTTATTGGCAGCTTCTACAGCTCCATTCATTTGAGGACGATAAGCAGTCGACTTTCAATGAGTAATCTTGAATTGCTCACATATCTCCTTCATCAAATGACTGTTGAGGTTTGCACCATTGTCTGTAATAATGGAATCAGGTAGTCCAAATCGACATATCAAGTTGTTACGAACGAAATTAGCTACTACCTTTTTCATCACAGATTTATAAGAATTTGCTTCCACCCACTTGGTGAAGTAATCAATGGCAACCAAAATAAATCTATGTCCATTAGAGGCGGCTGGCTCAATTGGGCCAATGACATCCATGCCCTAGGCCACGAATGGCCAAGGCGATCCCATAGCATTAAGTTCGTGAGAGGGTACTCAGATCAAATCACCATGTACTTGACATTTATGACACTTTTGCACAAATCTACAACAATCGTGCTCCATAGTCATCCAAAAATAACCAGCTCGAAGGATCTTCTTTGCCAAGGTAATCCCGTTCATATGAGGTCCACAAACTCCAGCATGTACTTCCTCCAAAAGTCTTGTAGCTTCCATAGAATCTACGCACCTGAGGAGTCCCAAATCTGGAGTCCTTCTATAAAGGATTTCCCCACTTGGAAAGAAATTGTTAGCCAAGTGACGTATTGCCTTCTTTTGATTGGATGTCGCATCTTCTGGATAAATCACAGTCTCCAGGTACTTCTTTATATCATAATACCACGGCTTTCCATCTGGTTCCGCTTCGACATGCGAGCAATAAGTGGGTTGTTCCTTTAAGTCTATCTCCGAAGGATTAGTGTAATTCTGATCTGGATGCTTGATCATAGAGGAGATAGTGGCAAGAGCATCAGCAAATTCATTTTGCAACCTTGGAGTGTGCATAAACTCTATATTTTGAAATATTTTGCATAATCTTTGCACCAATTGTACATATGGTACAATCTTTGGATTCTTCACAGCCAATTCCCCTTGAACCTGGTGAATTAACAAGTATGAATCTCCAATTACCAGCAACTGTTGGACATTTTTGTCAATGGCTAACATTATGCCAAGAAAGCAAGCCTCGTATTCTGCCATATTATTGGTGCAATGGAATCGAAGTTTAGCCGCCACAGGGTAGTGTTGACCAAATTTCAATATTAGAACCGCTCCAATTCTAGCTCCATTATAATTCACTGCTCCATCAAAGAATACCCTCCAACCAGGGTATGACTCAGAACTGCTTTCTCCTATGAACAACACATCTTTGTCAGGGAAGTATGTTTTGAGCGGTTCATATTCTTCATCGATTAGATTTTCTGCAAGATGATCGGCCAATACTTGTCCTTTTACCGCTTTTTGAGTAACATACACAATATCAAACTCGCTCAGAAGCATCTGCCATTTCGCCAATTTTCCAGTCGGCATAGCTTTTTGGAAAATATACTTCAATGGATCTATCTTGGAAATAAGATATGTAGTATATGAAGACAAATAATGCCTCAGCTTTTGGGCGATCCAAGTCAAAGGACAACATGTTCTTTCCAATAGAGTGTACCGAGCCTCATATGGAGTAAACTTCTTGTTAAGATAGTAGATCGCGTGTTCCTTCTTTCCAGTTTCATCATGTTGTCCTAATACACATCGAAATGCATTCTCTGAGATGGACAAGTATAGTAACAATGGAATTCCTTCTCGCGGAGGTACCAATACCGGAGGATTTGTCAAATAATCTTTGAGAGTATCGAAAGCTTTTTGACACTTTTCGGTCCACACCATTAGTATATCTTTTTTCAACAACTTAAAGATGGGCTCGCAAACTACCATGGATTGAGCTATAAATCGACTGATATAGTTCAATCTTCCAAGGAAACTCATAACTTCTTTCTTAGACTTTGGAGGCGGTAAATCCTGAATCGCCTTAACTATGGTAGGATCAAGCTCAATGCCTCTTCTACTAACTATGAAACCCAATAATTTACCAGCGGGTACTCCAAAAGCACATTTAGCGGGATTCAACTTCAAGTTGTATTGAAGCAACCGATCAAAGATCTTTCTCAAATGGGTCAAGTGATCTGAACTCTCGCGGGACTTGATGATTACATCATCCACATACACTTCAATCTCCTTATGGATCATATCATGGAAGATAACTGTCATGGCTCTCATGTATGTGACCCCGGCATTCTTAAGACCAAATGACATTACTCGATAATGATAAACACCCTATGGTGTGATGAAAGCTGTCTTTTCAGCATCTTTTCCATCCATCAAAATCTGATGATAACCCGCAAAGCAATCCACAAATGATTGCATTTCATGCTTAGCACAGTTGTCAATGAGAATGTGGATATTTGGCAATGGAAAATTGTCTTTGGGACTGGCTTTATTGAGATCTCTATATTTAACACATATTCTAATTTTACCATCTTTCTTAGGCACTGGAGCAATATTGGCTAACCAAGTTGGATACTTAGTAACCTCCACAACTTTGGCTTGAATCTGTTTGGTAACTTCTTCTTTGATTCTCAAACTCAAATCTGGCTTGAACTTCTGACTTTTCTGCTTTACCGGACTGAAATCTGGATTGATCGGCAACTTGTGAGAAACAATATCTATGTTCAATCTGGGCATATCATCATAAGACCAAGCAAATACATCGATGTACTTCTTAAGCAAACTGATGAGCTCTTCTTTCTTAGTTTCTGTGAGATGGACACTGACATCTCCCAGGTTCACGGTCTCAGTCTCCTCTAAATTTGGCTTTTCTTGATTCTCAAACTATTTCAATTCTTCTGCGAGGTGTTCTGGAACCATGGTCTCTTCATCATATTCCTCGAACTCATTTTGCTCACTCAGCTTATGACATGAGATGATATTGACATGTTTTAAGTTATTTTTACTGAAATCATAAATAAGCCATGTCAGATAAGAAAACAAATTAGTAAGTTGTGAATATATAGTTTAAGCAATAGAAGAGGCTTTCATTTAGATTAAAAGAAAGTACAAACTTTGGCCATGACCATAGGCCAATCTGCCTTTTCAAACATCACGAGGGAAATTAAAGCTTAAAGAGGTAAAACGACATAAAGGGTGGGTGTTATGCCTCATTCAGACTATCACCAATTTTAGAAATAAGCAAAATAGATATGTCTTTGTCTACCAAGACGAGTGACGAACCAGGAGTTGTGTGGATGTCCATTTAGGCACTTGCTCTTCTGGTTTAGCATCTCGAATGCCAGATGTCTTGATCATCTCCTTAAGCACAGCGTCAGATTCTTCAAAAAGATTCTCGATTCTCTTCCCGAGGCCATCATTATTGACATATTCTTGCACTGGAAAAGACTGGTATAATTGAGGTACCGGTTTTGCTAATTCCCAATCAACCATCTTGTTACTCGAAGCTCCCGTCTGTTCATATGCTATTGGGATGTATCCCAAGCCAAACTTTGAACCTTTTGTGAAAATTTGAATAGGCTCAGTGATACCTTGCAAATATTTTCCCAACCCAAAACCAGGTTCAAATCCACTTCTCAACATCAAAGTGGCTATCATCTTGTAAATGGAAGGCATAGGGGGATGTGAGGCCAAATCATCATCGGTAGCATTCACTATCTCTACCGTATAGAAGTCAGAACCTCTAGCCACATTGTCGACAATTGGGGCATAGTCATTCGAATGTCTTCCTTCACTATGAATGACTATTTCGTGATCGTTCTACACAAACTTCATCAACTGATGAAGGGTAGAGGGCACGACCCCATCCATATGGATCCAAGGTCTTCTGAGTAAAAGGTTGTAGCTAGTGGTGATGTCCATCACTTGGAACTCGACAATGAAATCTGCAGGTCCTATTTCAATACCCAGATTAACAGCGCCCAATGTTTCTCTTTGACCCTCGTCGAAAGCAGTCACATTTACTTGGTTCTGACGAATCTTCCCAAGATCAAAATTGAGTTATTTGAGAGTTGACAATGGGCAAATATTAAGGCCAGATCCGTCATCTATCAGAACACGATTCACAATCTTGTCCCGACACTTGATTGTGATATGCAAGGCTTTGTTATGCATCGCCCCTTCACAAGGCAACTCTTCATCGCTAAAACTAACACGATGGCCTCTGATTACTTTGCTTACCATGGCTGCAAGATTATTAGTGTTTGTTCCCACCGGTACGTGAGTCTCATTCAAAGCCTTTAACAAAGCATTCCTGTGTTGTTGTGAACTCATTAATAATGCCCACACAAAAATTTGAGCAAGTGTTTTCTCCAAATATTTCATGATGAAATACTCTTTAGGCTGCATTCTCTGCCAAAACTCCTTGGCTTCAGCTTCACTGATTAGCCTTTTCTGGTGGTCTCTCTTGTGACATCCTTGAGCCAATTCTTCTGGTGTATAACATCTACCAAATCTAGTCATACCATGGGCGGTAGCGGTCTCGATCTCAAACTCTTCCTTGGCAAGGCCTTCCTTTGGCACTGAAATAAAAGCTTGATGAGGTGCCATTATCACAAACTCTTTCTCAGTGAGGCCATTCTTTGGCACCAAAACAAAATCTTGATGGGGTGTTTTTATCACGAACTCGGGCTTCTGGCTTATGCTTAGAGAGGCTACAACTTTCTCAAGACTGTCAAGATTCGATGGGACTATTGTCTTAGCAGCACCCCAATCCTATTCTATTTCAATCATATTAATAGTATCTCCCCCATGATTCGGTAGAGGATTACTATGCACATTAGGAGAATCAGTCTGAATGGTGACCACCTTGTGATCTATTAAGTCTTGAATCTAATGCTTCAGGTTGATGCAATCTTCGGTGGTATGCCCTGCACTATTGGAGTGGTATGCACATATCTGATCAGGTCTAAAGAATTTAGAGTTTGTATTGACGGGTTTATGTTCGATAGGATGAAGTATGCCTGCAGCTTTCAATATTTCGAACAACTTAGTTCGGCTTTCAATGAGAGGAGTGAAAATTCTGGGAGGTTTCCTTTCAAAGTTTGGACGAAGAAGGTCATAGTTATTTTGTGGAGGTGGAGGTACTTGACGGTAATTTAAAGGATTTTAGCGGGGAGTTTGTAATACCCCAGAGAATTTTTTGAACTAAGACTCGAGTCGTCCTTCATGTGGAGTGAGATTTTACCGAGGAATAAAATTTTCTTGAGTGTTAAGGTCCCTAGATGTAGCACATTGAGTTCCAAGAAGAGTTGAATTGGAAATAGTCATTTTTGGAAAGAATTCAAAAATATGGAAATTTGGTTAACTGTGGGAAATCAGTGAGTTTTGGCCAACTTTGATCACTCATAACTTCTAGTTCAGGATGATTTAGGTGTAGTTCCAGTTATGGTTGCAAAGTTCGTGGAATGATCTTTCCAATGCCACTGAGTTTGCTCGATTCCGAGTTCGTATGAGTTAGTTATGCCCTTTGGAAGTTGGGCAGTTGGCAGGGAAATCCGTCCGGAAATTTTAAGGGCATTTTGGTCTTTTCCCTAATCAATTGTTTTGGTTATATAAATGTGTTAGACTGATTTTATTTTTATCAGTTTGTCCCATTTGAAAAGAGTGAGAGTGAGGGTTAAGGTTCTTGAGAGAAGAGGAGAAGGAGAAGAAGAAGCAAGGTTCGTAGAGATCGTCGTGGATTTCGTCGGGGGTGATCCCTATTAAGGTATGTGAGTTCATAGCGTTGGGTTGATTCTTTCCCCCACATGCCAAACTCTTTTTAATTCCGAGAAAGGATTGGTTGTGTTGTTGAATTCTTGTGGTTGTTGTTGTTGAAGTTTGTGGTTGTGTTGGTTGAAGTTGTGGTTGTGTTGTTGAAGTTTCTTGTTGGTTTGGTGCATGTTCCCGGATGGAATTATGAGTTGAATCTAGTGTATATTGAGGGATTTTAATGATTCTAAGTGATTGGGGAAGAAACTATTCGATTTTAGGCAAAATAGTGTGAGAAAACGAGAAAATGAACTTGCTGAAATTTCTGGGTTGGGGGCCTGGCGCGATGCGCCTACCAGAGTGCCCCAAACTCACCTCTCAAGTTTTAGGGCTGGCGCTCCGCGCCTTGCAGAGCGCCAAGACCTCTCTTTTATCCCCCACTTTCTTATGCATGTTCCTAGGTATTGTACCTATGTTTCCTAGTTGTTTCCAATACTCCAAGGTACTTCTAAAATTCAAGAACTCATCCGTAACGTGTGATCAAACACCTTGAATTCATAATCCAATTCAAGGAGAGTTAGTTTCCAAGTCAGGTGAAGTTAGAAGTCAAGTGAAGTTGGAAGTCAAGTGAAGTTAGAAGTCAAATGAAGTTAAGAGTTAAGTTCAAGAGTTAAGAAGCAAGTCTTCAAAGTTGTTCAAGAGTCTTTATTGAATGTTTTAACTTCATTTTAAGACTCAAGTTTCAAGTCAAGCAAAGAGCTTATAGTGTCAAGTCAAGAAAAGGGTATAGAGTTTCAAGTCAAGTGAAGTTAGTTTCCGATTCAAGTGAAGTCAAGCTTAGAAGTTAAGCAAGTCTTTAAAGCTTTTCAAGAGTAACGTTTTAACTTCATTCTAAGGCTCAAGTTCCATAAAGAGTCTCAAGTTTCAAGTTAAGTCAAGAGCATAGAGTTGAGTTCATTTCTAAAGCTATTAGGGAACTAAGTATTCCCAAAGAAGTTTATAAATGTTTTCACACTTAAGATGAGAGGAAACTGAGATTTCCAAAAGAGTTTTGAGAAGTTTGAGTACTATCTCTTTTTGAGAAAAGATGAGTTTTGCAAAAGAGTTTCTAAAACATGATTAGTATGGCAAATCCAGTATGTCATCAATGTTAAACAGTATGGTCTCTAGATATACCATCAATGTTTAAGCAGTATGAATATCCCGAGTCATCAATGATCATATTAAAAATATGGTTTTGAGATGTTCTTTTAGAAAGAGTTTTCAGGAGCTTTTGGGGCTAGTTTTCAAGAAAAAGGAACTATGATTCCAAAAGAGCCTTTGGGCTAGATTTTGAGTAATTATCTCAATTAAAGAAAGTTGTGGCTAGATTTTGAGTAATTATCTCAAACTAAAGAAAGTTGTGTTTACAACACTTATGAGCTAAAGTATTTTGGGAGTAGTCTTGAGCACCGAATTGGGGACACGAGTTCAGATTTACTCAACTCTCCATAAGAACCATGTGGCCAACATGGGAGTTAACGGGTCATACTTTTTAGATGAACCCGTAAAGTTAAGCTAGTGGATCCACTTAGTAAAGTTAGCTTCCTATATCAAGACAAGGTATAGGATGGTCCTCAGGCAACGTGAGGTAAAACGTTGTATCACTAGCTTCCTATATCACGACAAGGTATAGGATGGTCCTTAGGCAACGTGAGGTAAAGTGTTGTATCATTAGCTTCCTATATCACGACAAGATATACAATTGTCCTTAGGCAACGTGAGGTAAAACGTTGTATCATTAGCTTCCTATATCGTGGCAAGGTATAGGATGGTCCTTAGGCAACGTGAGGTAAAACGTTGTATCATTAGCTTCCTATATCGTGGCAAGGTATAGGATGGTCCTTAGGCAACGTGAGGTAAAACGTTGTATCATTAGCTTCCTATATAACGACAAGGTATAGGATAGTCCTTAGGCAACATGAGGTAAAACGTTGCATCACTAGCTTCCTATATCACGGCAAGGTATAGGATGGTCCTTGGGTAACGTGAGGTAAAACGTTGTATCACCACTTAGTTTCATAAGTGGTGGTTGTCGGTTAGAGAAACTCCCACAATAGAAATTGCATGCTTCCTCTAGGGGTTCTGTTTGGTATGGATGGGGGTATGGGACTTCATTCATGCATTGCACAAGGAGACTTTGAGAGGAAGCATGGTATTTTCATGATATTATAAATATGATTTTTATGTCACGTTTTAATAGTCTTACAAGCTTTATATATTGCATGTGTCCTATTGCTTTATGTATTGAGTTCAGTTATTCATAAGTTGAACCGAGCCGAGGTAAGAGTTCCTTTTTACTCCTTTTAAGCTTAAGTTGTGGTTTAGCTTTCCAGCTTGCATACTCGTACATTCAATGTACTGATGCCAGTTGGCCTGCATCTTATGACGATGCAGACACAGGTACCCCGGATCAGTATCCTGCACGCTGTTGATCCAGCTGAGTACTCCAGAGTCAGTGGTGAGCCTCCTTGTGTTCTGGAGGACTTTGTTATTTCGTTTTTCCAAGTTTTATTTTATTAGGATGTTGCGGGGTCTGTCCCAACATCCATCTCAGTATTATAGAGGCTTCATAGACAGTCAGTCAATTAGTTTTGAGTCTCTTATCTATGTATATATGTAAATATTCTATTTTGAGACTCGAGTTGCCTTTTTGGCCAGATTTTATCAGTTGGTTGTTTTATAACCTTTCGTTGCATTGAGTTGTGCTGTTGAGGTAAGTTTCCGCTGAGTTAAGAAAGCCAGGCCAAGGGTTCGCTCGGGGCCAGCAATGGTCTCCGAGTGCCGGTCCCGCCCAGGGTATAGGCTCGGGGTGTGACAGAGGTGTTGGTGTTTGGAATTTTGGGTATGGGTGAGTTTGGTAATTTGATTGTGGAGTTTGATAGTTTGGAGGAGTATTTTGGTAATGTGGAGCTGGGAGATTAGGAGGCGGAGTTTGGAAATTTGGTTGGACAAAGAAGATTGGGTAGGCATTTTGTGGAGCTGGGGGATAGGCTTTAGAGGGTGAAGATTTTCTAGAGCTAAATCCGAACGATCTCTTTGTCCTTCCATCAGATGCATCAGAAATAAAGGACACATCCTCCCTTTTCTTTCTCAATAGTCCCGAAGATCCGGCTTGGGCTGCCACCCGAGTAATCTTTCCAGTCTTAAGACCAACTTCGATAGTCTCACCTATTTTGACTATCTCAGCAAATTTTGCTCCAATGAGCAGCATCATTCTATCATATTATTCTGGCTCTTGGATGCGCACAAATACTTCAGTGATCTCATTTTCAGACATGAGAGGTTGAACTCTGGCTGCCTCTTTTCTCCACATGTATGCATATTCACGGTAGTTTTCGGTGGATTTTTGCATAATATTTTCCAAGGAGTATCGATCTGGAACGATCTCTACATTATAAGCAAATCTCTCAATAAAATATTTAGCTAAAGCATTCCAACTAGGCCATTGCTTCATGTCTTGGGAGGCGAACCATTCTAAGGCCTTTCCATTCAAACTTTGGTTGAAGAGCCGCATCAACAATGCTTCATTTTTCCCAACTCCTATGAGCTGGTCACAATACGCCCTTAAATGAGCTAAGGGGTTCCCAGTTCCTCCAAAAGTGTCAACCTTTGGTACCTTAAACCCCTTGGGAAGGTCCAAGTTTGGATGGATACACAAGTCTTCATAGTTTAGTCCTATAACATCTGGAGTGTAATGAAGTTCTTTCATAGGTTTCATAATTTCTTCCTTCATGCTCTGCTTATTCATTTCCGCTTTAACCCTCCACTCCTTTTACTTCTCCTCATAGTGATCGAGTTCGGGATATGTAGTGTAGGGAATATGTGGTTCTGTGAGGATTGGAATATGGAAAGTGGCTTTTTTAGGTACGGGTTGAGTAGTAGGTGGGTTCAAAGTTTTGAGGAGGAGTTTGGTACATGGAAGGGAATGCTTGAGAGTTGTTAGAATTTAGGCTTTGAGATGGATGAGGTATTTGGTAGGAAGAGCTAGCATGATGTTGGTTAGTTGGGTTTAATTCGACGGTGGGGGGCTTTTGGACTGGAACAATAGGTGGATTTTGTGGGAAATGTTCGGGTGTTGGATTAGGAGTAGGGAAATGGAGTGGAGGTCTTTCGTTGTTTGTAAGAGGAGTGTTGATAGTGATAGCCAAATTTTCCAACTCCCGAGTCTTATGCATCTCAGCCCTCATTTCAGCAATTTGTTGTTCTAGTTGAGCAATCAACTCATTCTGCTCAGCAATGATAGGGTCCGCTATTGTGATCTCATTCAAACCGATGTTCTCACCATTTCCAGTCATCTTTTCTTTTCCTTTCAATAGACTTTGGCCCGGGAAGGAATCTTTAGGGACTTTAGATCTCGTGAAGTACGGATGCTCAGCCAGTTTCTCAACACAGATCAGTTCTAGTTACCTGATAAATGAAAAACAACTCAAAAGTAGCTATGTTAGTTATTGTTTCTAATGAGAAATACAAATAAGATGATATAAGAATAAACATATAATTGTCATTTTGCTTTAAGCATATTAATCCACGAATGTATTTTGGGTGAAATGGAGGACTCAAAATGGAAGGATTTTTTTTTTGGTTAGTTCATTTGAATGAATCAAGAAAGTCAATTTGCATAGATTCTTGCTAACTTCTTCCACTCATATCTTTTAGGTGAAATCTTTCAGAATCCTTCAAGAAAAGGGAGGATAAAAATTTACAGGATAGGGACCGAGTCTTAAGTAGGCTGCCTATGTATCCTTTTGGGAAATCCAGGCCAAGCGTAGTCTGAATCAGTCTTGGCAATTTTTTAAACATTGATTCTTTCGTTTCTTCACCACTAACCAAATCAATGATTGGCATTGGCGTGCTAACACTTTTTCTAGACATTTTAGCAAGTTAACATTTCTCAGACTGAGAGATGGAAATTTAGAAGTTTTTTTTTTTTTTTAAAAGGGTTTATAATTTTCTGAGAAACTTAGACAACACTTTAGGAGTAACTTGGATGGACTTTGTTGTTGTGGATTTTAATATATGCTTAAGGTGCTCTAAGAAACAAGAGTGGATTAATTTTGCTTTAGACTAAATGAAACATCACAACACAAAGCAATTATATCAAGAAGCACACAAACAATTTATATCGCGCCTTAGATTTGTGACCCTTTTTATGCTAGAGGTAGGCCTAAACGTCAAACATAACGTGATTATGATAGATTGATCCAAGCCATTAATTTGTGACAACTCGAGTTTGGAAAACAAATACTAAATATTTATTAAATACCAATAAAATGGTACGACAAAGAGAGAATAAACAAAAAATACATAAAAGATGACACTATATAAAGACAAATCTACGACTCGGCCTAAATTTGTTATCAATCACTCTGGTGGAGGAAGTGAAGATGACGCTCCCACGTTGCTAGGCCCTGCACCCGCATTGTCCAAATATTGCATTATAGTTTCCATTTGAGCCCAAATTTCAGGAGTGACCACTTTGGTTCCAAGATGAGAATGTCTTATCCAGATCGTCGTCCCAATATTCTCAAAACCTTGTTCGCCTTCTGGACTCATGTTATTGCGATCTTCTCGAAGCCACACCTGATATTCTGGAATTTCTCTTTCTGGCCCATTTTCTATATCCATCATGAGAATATTGTTCCATTCATGAAGAATCTCTCTGGATCGAGGGACTTCAAATTTTGGTCTGAAGGAAATTTCAGAAACTCTCATGTTTGCTCGAAGAGGGATTACTTGTGCTTGACAAAACTGTTGAAGCACGCGTATCGAAGCATATGGCTGGAGACCTTTCAACCCAATAAGCTCGATATAGTAAAACCTCCTGCTTCTTATATAGGCCGGGGAACGTGAGAGTAATGGATATTTCCACTGAATTTGGTTACTGGTGCGGGAGGCCAGGTATCCATACCAGTCATCAGTACCAACCGGAGACACAAACCTTCTCATCATGTCATAAAAACTGTCAATATGATTTGAGTTACTTAAAGAATATGTCATCCATATTTTTACGCTGGTGAAAATGTTCCATTGCCCATATTTGTAAAAGAAGATTGCAACCTTCAAAGAAGTTTGATTCCTCTCTTTTACATTTACCAAGAGCTCGAAATAATTCTGCTAAAATCATGGGAAATAGAGTGAGTTCTTCACCATTAACACCTTCAAAAAGTACACGAGCCACAGAACATATGCAGGTGCTAATATGACCATGTTCTCGTGGAAACACTAAAGTCCCTAGTAAAGCCACAACAAATGCGATAGGACATCTGGTTTGCCAGTGAACATAAGTGCAAGAGAATTCTTTCCTGAACACTTTGTAACTATCCGAGCGTCCATACCTTTCATATAAGTAATCCAGAGAAACCTAATTATGTTTGAAGCATCGAAGTTTCTTTTCATTTTTCAGTTCTAAATAGCAAAGAAATTTCTTCCCCGATTGACTGTGTGGAATAATTTGACCTCTTCCTCGATACTTCAAACTGGTGAAATAACATATTTCCTCCAATATAGGTGTTAGTTCAAAGTCTTGGAACGCGAACACAACACGGTCTGGATCCCAAAACCGAATCAACGCTCTAATCATATGTTTGTCCAGGTTAACCTTGAATAGTATAGTGAGGCACCCCAACCTTCTTGCAATTACTAGTTTTTCACTTGGAGTGAAATTTTCCCACCAGGTCTTCAATTTGTGCAGGAAACCCTCGACCATCCTGATTTTGGGCACTTGAGGGACTGAATCCATCCTATAAAAAAAACAAGAATGAGCACATAATTTCCAAACTATGTCAAATTTAGGCTTGGATCCGTCTATCATTATCACATTGCACAAAACATTCTCGTTGGTCGTTGGGTCGTGAAACCCGTCGACATAAGAGTGGACTTCTTAAATGTGGAATCGATACCCAGGATCGATCCACCTAAGGTATATACATGCATGACTTAAATTGAGAGGCGGCTTAGATCTATCTTATGTTTTCTAAGATTTGGCTTACTAGACACAAGGTTCCTGAGTGGACAACTCGAGTGATGAGGCTACGCGGTCACACGAAAAAAGATCCGGACACCCCGCGCATATGCCAACTCTCCTAAATTTTGGGATTTTGAAAGAAATTTGCGGGTGCGCAAAACATACCTCGCGTGTATGTGTGATTGTGTGAATTTTCCAGAATTGGAAGAAGTGTGAACAAAATGACAGTTTATAAAGCAGTAACAAATATACAATTTATGAAAAACAATAACAAATAAACAGTTTAGATCACATAAACATGAGAAATAAAGCATTAGGCATGTAAAATAAGCAAACAAGTAAGCATATGTTAAAAACCTTAATAATTAATCTAAGTCTGTTATGGTTAGAACCTATTAAATCCTCAGCGAGTCGCCATTTCTGTTATGCCGTAATTTTACTATCTTTAGAAAAATCACTTTTTGAAATGTTCTAAGTATAAAATAATTTTAGAAAAATACTTAGAAAGAGTCGTCACTTAATTTTTTAAAGAAATTAAGAAAACTTAATTTGAAAAGACTCTAACAGATTAAGTCCTTAAATATTTAGAGAAAATGAGTAAGAAGTTCTTATTTATGCTTCAAGAAGGTTTTTAAGGCATTTGAAGCGCCCGCTAACATGCGGTTATCCTACGACTTGGTTAAATATTTCGACTAATTCTTTAAAAAAATGGTTTAATACAAAATGTAATTTACAATATTTGAACTTTGAGAAAATAGTTAAATAAAGAATAAATTTTTCATTTAAAGTACCTAAATGAAATATTTGGATTAAATTGCAAGTGATTAGAATTTTAACAAAAACTAGATCAATTAGCGTTTGTTTGAATCATTTTAAAAATAATTTACACCAATTTAGTTGATAAACCAAGAAATAATTTTAAACTAGTGAAAAGTAAGTGAGTTTTGAATAGAAAACATTTTGAATAAGTAAATAAGGGTGCAAGAGTTGATAAAATAAAATTTGTTAAAGTAAACCAACACAAAGAAAATAGTTCATCCTTAGGGGAATTCAATTAAGTTATTTAAAGTTAGAGTTAATAAAAAACACTAACAATAAGTAATCACAATTAAATAATCTAGGAGATAAAGGCGAAGATGAATTTGGGCCCTTTTTTGGGCCAAACTAGTTGCTGATTTGGGCTCTTGGCTCAATTCCCGTTTTCGTATACCCATGATGTATATCAGTGTATATCGGATGTATACAACCTATTTTCTGCTTTCCGAGACCTATTTCAGCTTCCAATTTTTGAAATGATGAGTTTAACTCGATAGTGTTGAGTTCGGGACTCATTGGCACATCCGAAATGCAAAGGGAAGAGATAGAGGGGAGTCCAATGGACTCAAACCAAGGGGGTTCATGCAAGACAAGATAATAAGGATTAGCTATAGATTATTCAAAGATACAATCATGATTTTAAATGAGAATAATCACTACATAGTTCAATTAAGTCCCCCACAGATTACCACACAACATTAAAGAGAATATATAATTATCTAAAATGAAATTAATGCCTTAAACATGATACTTATATATTTTTTTAATAACCTTAATTTGATAAACTAACAAAACAATTCATGATTAGTCATATTAAGAGTTGAAACAGAGGTACTAGAATCAACAAATCCAATACTATTGCTCAATATTATTCATAATAACAACAAACATTTAGTCTCGATTACTGATAGAGGACTAATAAAATTCATTCAAGCTAATAATTCAAGACAAAGATGATATCATAACGGGACATATTTAGATCATATATTTTAGGAAAAAATATATACTATTAACAAAACCTCATTCAAAATACCTTCAGGATGTGAGAAATCATGTAGAAATCAACTTAAGAGAGCAATTCAACTAGACAGGAAATTACTTAGTAAGATAATAAGCTACTGTAAATATATATATATATATATATATATATCCAACAGCTACATCCTTATTTAAAAATAATAATTAAGATCTTGAATCTAAAATAAAATAAAATAATCAGATTTTAAGAGAAAGGGAGAGGCAGTAGATATTATGACATTAAGACCTAAGCTGTCAACTAAACAATGGATTATGACTGACGTAAAATTTTTAAAAGAAAGGACTAATAGAACCAATCTTAAGATATAAATTGAAGACAAAACCTTTAAACATATGCAGATGAAGCTTGGAATTTTGTAAAGAGGAAACTGAAAGGGAAAGGGTTTACCTCTTTCGGAGCTGTGAACCAAGACTACGAGCTGAGAGCGATTCAAATTCGATCCACCAACAGATAAGCAGAAGAACTTGAAAGAAAAATAAAAAATGAGGCTCAAACCTTCGAGGGTTCGATTTTGAAGAATACTATTCTCCAACCTTCAAATTCCAATTTTTTTTTGTCTCTGTCTAAATGGTACCAATACCATGTATTTATAGCAAAAAATAAAAAATAAAGGTTTGAATTCAAATAGCCGTTTGAGCGGGAGATGAGAGATTGATTGGAGAGAAATGGAAGGAGAAAATGAGTAAGAGAGGAACATACCTCCAAAAATCTGGATTCGATGTGATATCCTCCGATTCGGATTAGATTTGGGTGAGATTTTATCTAAGCCAAAGTCTACAATCTTTGAAATTTAGAGAGGGACTGACGGAAATAAAATCGCTTGGATGAAGAAAGTAGGTTCTTGCTTCACTTTTGCGTCTTTGAGAAGAAGAAGGGGACATTATCACGTGAGAGTTGGAAAAGAAAAAAGAAACGTGTTAGGGCCTGGGAATGTGTGGGGATTAAGAGAATGGCCTAATTTATTTAAAATTGGCCATTTTTGTTGCTAATTTAACCAATTTGAGTAGGTATAATCAATTTGAGTCAATTAACTAAATCGATTAATTATTTGAGCTTCTTAATTTAAACAAGACAAAATAATTATCAAGACTTATTCATTACTTAAAATAGAGAACTAATTATACAAAATTATAAAATTCACTAATTCAAAGAAATAAATGCACAATTATGCTAAACATTATTTTTAGGCTATTTATTAAATATTTATATAAAAGATGAGAATTATATAAACCAACATGCAAAATTATATAATTATTTCTGAAAAATATTAACCAAAACTAATTAGAAAGAGATTTTAAAATATATATATTTTTAGGATTTTTCAAAGACGATTATTTCAAATTGTTTGAAATTGAAGAAGCTCGATA
>NW_006239250.1:544682-570687 GCF_000226075.1 Solanum tuberosum | reverse complement strand
TACTCTTGAGATGATCTTAGGCAATTTTAAAGAGTGTGAGCCAAATTTGACATATACCTCTTTTGTGGCCTACCCGTGAGCGTGTGAAACTCTTTTGAACACCCTTTGAGCCTTACCTTTCTTTGGAAGAACCTTGATGAACCCTATACCTCACTTGACCCACTACCTATAACCCTCTTAATTTGTGGTTTAGTAAATAGCCAACTTAGGCCAAAAGCCTATGTTGAAGGTGTGGTGAAAAGGAAAATCAGAAGTCAAGAAGTGCAGGAAAAGTCCCCCTTAACCCATGGTGTTGCAGAGCAACGGAAACCTCTTCAATCTAAAAAAGAAAAAACTTGTGGAATAAATACAAAAGAAATCGGGTTTCCAAGCAATCAATGAAGGTGAATAAACATGTGACTTTGAAGCACTACAAAAAGAATAGATAAAGGAAAAGAAGGGAATACCCTGAGAATACCAAATCCCACGAGGAAGGAGCCACTGAGCCTAAATGACCATACATTTGCACTCACCCCCATTACAAGCCTTAGAAAGACCTTTTTGATCTTGAGTAAGCCGAATCGAAAGTCGATTGGAAAATAAGGGCAAACCTATAGGTAAAAGCATGCATTGTGTTCCTCTTTTTGAGTGTGAGTGTTGCATCTGATTCCTGATCTTGAATTGACTAACCTCTGTGTGTGAGTATGGAATCATTCTTCCTATGAGGGAATTTAGATACTCTTTGTCGAGCTTGAACTCGCACAAGTAGCAAGTATTGCGAGCATGAGAATCTCTGGTAATGGTGTGTCACAACTTGAATAATTGAGTACACAATTGATCTTTGCATAAGTAATTTGAATCTTGTTGTGTATGTTCATGATTGATTCTTGTGTAGCACTGTTTGAGACACCCTTTTTGAACGGCTGAATTTGAGTTTGCCTGAGGACAAGCAAAAGTTTAAGTTGAGGGTGTTGATGAGTCCACAAATTGGACTCATTTAGGGCTTTATTTTGATAAGAATAGTGTCCTCGAATGCTTATTTTGTCT
This sequence comes from Solanum tuberosum, assembly GCF_000226075.1. NCBI lineage: Eukaryota > Viridiplantae > Streptophyta > Magnoliopsida > Solanales > Solanaceae > Solanum > Solanum tuberosum. The sequence continues at coordinate 569,661 of NW_006239250.1, read as the reverse complement.
AAATATCTGATGAAAACTCTTAAATTTTAGGTATTTCAAGTTTTAGTGAAAGCATGGACACTTAGGCGCAAAAAGGAACAAAAAGGGTGAAAAGAACGAAGAAGCTGAAGCCCGAGCATCGCCAAGCACACTTGGCGATTCGCCGAAGGGATTTACTCCGCCCTTTATTCCAGTACGCGAAGCCCCGAAGGAGAAGAATAAAAAAGGCAAAGAAAGGAGCAGTCGGCACTTCGCCGAATAGTTCCGCGAAGCAGTACTATACCGCCCAATGGTCCAGAACGTGAAGATGCAGAAGGCAAGAACGAAACGTCGATGAGACAGACGAAGGGCGAATCGCCAAAGTCATTAGGCGATATCGACTAACTTCGCCAAAATATCCGCCAGCGCTATTTTTCGGAGTCTATAAATACTGAACTTATTATTAATTTTAGTAGAGTCAAACTTTAATTTTAATTTCCAGAATAGAATAGTACTTTTTGGATATTTTCTCTCAAGTTTGTAGAGGATTTTTGGGAACTTGAAGAAAGGAGTTCATCTTCCCCAAGTTGGAAGTGGGTCTTCTCTATTCTTCTTCCTTTGCTTAAATTAAGGTTTAATTTCTTATACCCATTTGATTTTACTGTCATTTTAGGTGTATTTTGTTATTTCTTGATGTGTGGCTAAAAACCCCCATTCTTGGGCTGTGATTTAGCAAATATGTGTTGATATTATTGTTGGGTCTTGCTTGCTAATAGGTTAGATGTAGTTTAATGGTGATTTCACCTAGTGGTTGTGGTTTAATCTAAAGGGTTTGTAGTTGCAAATACAAAACCACCCATGTGTTTTAGGGTTGCCCGAGAGGGAGGTCACGAAACCAAAACCACTAGACTGATGGCCTAAGGAGTGGATCGACATGAGGTTCACCCCGAGAGGGTGAGCCATAGTCATATATCCTAACACTCAGCTCGAGAGAGTGAGTGGGGTAAGGCGTAGGCTGGTCTTCATGCGGAAAATGGGTGTCCAAGAGGAAAGCATTTGAAACGGGGGTAAGTTTGCCCCGAGAGGGAACTTATTTCCATTTAAAGCTTAGCCTAGTCACTATTATCTTACAAAATTCTTATCAAACGCATTACCCAACTATTTATCTCAACTTGTATTGCGGTCACACCCCAATAACTTTTTCCCATACTTGACTTTATTGTTAATGTTCACTATTTCTACTACTTGTAACAAAACCCCCAAATCGATATTTGACACTTTCGTGTCACCCCCTTTATTTACAATGTTTTTTGTTCGTTAATGTCTTTAGCTACAACTAGTTAAAACTTAATTTTACTTTTCTGTTAATTTTCAAAACCACTCCCTTGGGGCACGACCCCAACCTTTAGTTGGGTTACTACACTATCAACGATCGTAGACACTCATACCGCAGGTTAGTGTCATTGGTCACGATAAGCATCTGCCCTAACCAAGCTTGAAACAATGGAGGAAATCTGCCCTACTTCCTTCTCTTCTTCTTCTTCTTCACTTCTAGTCAGAGAATTATTTAGAGAGAATTTGGGGTCTTGGAAGAATGAACTAATTGACTTAGTTGAGGGGTCTATTAAGCTTATATAGGTGGCTTAATAACTAACTAACCGACCTTCCTTAACCCCTAACTAATTACCAATTAACCCCTAAGCCCCTAACTAAAAAACTAAAACTTAAAATCTGTCTACACCTACGAAACGCCCACCCACGGACCGTGGGTGGGTCTACGAATCGTGCTGCACCTTCGTGAGTTGTGGACTGTGGCTAAAGGTTGCAGGGAAGGTCAAGCCTTGACCCACGAGTCAACCCTATGAGGCATGGATGGACCTACGCCCCATAGGTGCCATCCGTAGCTCACTCAAAAATTGCAGATTTAGGGACTGTTTTGAGGAGGACCGCTTTGGTTTGTCCTTGGGAAGTCGTGCTTTGACGTTCAACCCCTAAAACCTTCATTCTAAGTTCGGGAAGTCATTTTACGATTTTTAACCCTCATATCAAACTCTAAAACTCTTACAAAAAGCTCTAGAACTCTCTAGTCTAACTTACTAGTTTCCGGGGTATAACAATATCTCCCCCTTGGGATCATTCGTCCTCGAATGACGATTCTAAACACTTCTTAAGGTCCCCACTCTAAACTAGCCGCCCATCATGCATGCACTACATCTAAATGCACACAACCAAGGAAGAAAACTTCAATTCCAAGCAAAACATATTCAATGCAACACAAGGGAGTAGGAACTACTTCTACCAACCCAAAATGCATGAAATTCTATATCTAGTCATTTTCAAGGAGGAACTAACATCTCCTAACTATATCATGCTCAACACACACTCATGGAGCCTAAATACAATTTACTCTCAAAAGGCATTTATTCAAGGAGGAACCTTTCAACTCCAAACTAAGGCATGCTCATTAATTCATCTCATGAAGTCTATATGCAATTCTACTCAAATGCACTACAACATGAGGCAACACAATGCAAACTCATTTTCTTTTAAATCACAAGCTCTATGAACATGCACCACATAAGGAAATCATGGAAATATTCAAAGCACACATGACTTCATAAAAAAGCAAATCAAGAGGAACTTATCATCTCAAGATCTTAAATGCTAAAGGAGGAATACAAGGAAAAAGGATGAGGATATCGGGACTTCTCATTGTCCCTAGGCCTCCCAAGTAGCACCCTCAACTAAACCCTTACTAAAAGATCACTCCTTAATATTTTCATGGAAACAACTTCCTCATTCTTCTATTTGTTAATTTGCCGGTCTAAGATCCCTACCGGTACTTCTAAATTAGAGAGGTTCTCATTGAGTAACTAACTCACAAGCAACCTCAACAACATTACTCAAGATCTCATATGAACCTACAAAATCGGGACTAAACTTTCCAAACTCACTACTCCTCTCAAAGTGAGAATTTAGTTAACCTAAGTCATGAATATCATGAACAATCAATGACCTTGCTATCTAAGCACATTATCTCCCCCTTGGGAGCAAGCCTATACAAACTCTTTTAGGCATCACTTCTTCTAATTCTAAGGTCGGAGCAAGTCATCACTAAGCTTTCACATCCTTCACCCAAGGTGATTCTAAACCATGGTGAATTACACTTCTACCCTTCTTAGAGGGTTATATTCACTCACCCCTTCTAGGCATTACCTAAACACCCTATTCATCAAATCTATCAACATACCTCAAAACCCATCATGACTAAGTCGGGTTCTACTATCAACTAAACATAACCATAATGTAACTCATTCAAACTAATGACAACATCAAAGTCTATCTAGATACATAGCCATAATTGGCATCACAACCAACCTTTCTCCCTCACTCTTTGTAGTATGAGCCCTTCGAGTAGTCATATCCTACAGACCATTGGATAAAGGAATATGAGAGAGACCTTATAGAGTTAAACTCTATGGCACGACTTAGAGAATGAAGAAGTGAATTTCCTAAGCATCCAATGGCCTCCAATTCATAAATGTGGCGCGCTTCACATTTTTGAACAAGACTCTACTAGACGTGGTTTGAGACAATCCTAGAACCATTTTAAACCTTGTGCTCTGATTACCAAGTTTGTCACGACCAGGGGTACACCCTAGATGTAACATGGCGTACTTGACCCCGAAGGGGTCTCATACAATCCCTTAGCATATCATAACATAAAATAATAGAAAAGTATGGAAAATTTAAAAACTTTTATCCAAACAATCGAAGTCTTTATAAAACGTAACCGGAAGTCTTTACTACACTTTTGTATCAAATCATCTAATACAACTTTGAATAAAACTCTTGGGACATAGCCCATACAATATTCTCAACATGAAAATAAAATACATAAAGAAACTAGTGGGCTTTATCCTCGAAGCTATGAGGACTCACCAAAATCTTCAACTCCCTTGCTCCTTAGAAACCTATCTCCAAGAATAGAACTCAAGTCGCCAAACCCTACATTTGATTAGAATGTAGGCAAAGTATGAGTTAGTACAAAATGTACTAAATATATTAGCTAGCATAATCATAAGAGCATAAGACAAGGGTTAGTCGATATAAGACATAATCTAAAAATCATATGAAATACTTCATGAAACATAAACTATAAGCATAAGAGACAATATCATAATAATAAGCAAAGTCTCCAATCATAGGAAACATATAAGCATTATTCAACACTTTAGTCATCTATACCATAATAGAATTACTCTCAAGTAAGCTAAAAGCATACTTGTGCAATGCATGAATAGCATCCCATAATACCACCCAAGCTAAGTATCCCTCTTTGGTCATCTTAAGCATAGTTTATATACATGGTCAAGTCTTTAAGCTTTTCTACCATAAGGGAACCATACTCCTAAGTAACCTCAAAGCACACTTGTGCAATGTATGAAAAGGCATCCCATACTACCCTTCACACTAAGCATAACCTTGAAGTCATCCTAGTCATACTTACCCTCCTTTGGTCTCATCATTATCTTACTTCATATAGATAAGGGAACTATCACCTTTAGTCAATATTAACAAGGAAAGCAACTATAGCACAATCTTATCTCAAGATACATCACACAAAGGAACACTTTCTTGAATAACCTTAAGTCATACTTGTGCAATGCATGAATATCATCCCACAATACTATTCATGCTAAGTACCACTTTTAAGTCCTCATACTCATACTTCTTAGTTGGAAACTAGTTCCTCTCTTTAGACCTTAGAACACTATGAGGTACTCCCTAAAGCACATCATAGTTCATCATTAAGTTGAACCCTATGAGAAACTTCTTTAAGCATGTCTAAGTTCATTATTAACATGGACACTATGAGATACTACCTTAAGCACGTATAAGTCCATTTATACTCTTGAACACTATGAGGTACTTCACTAAGCCTATCTTAGTTCCTTCATTTTTTCGTAACCCTAGGATATACTACATTAAGTACATCTTAGTTCATCAAGCTTGAACTCTAGGAAATGCTACTTAAAGCATAATCTTAGTTCACTAAGGTTGAACCCTAGGAGATGCTTCCACAAGCATAATCTTAGTTCATTAAGTTTGATCTCTAGGAGATGCTTCTTCGAGCACAATCTTAGTCCGTTAATTATGTTGGACTCTAGGAGATGCTTTCTCAAGCATAATCTTAGTCCATGAGATTTGAACTCTAGGAGATGTTACATTAAGCATAATCTTAGTTTATTACTAATCTTGTTGTAGTTGGGATATAGCCTTAACCGACATAAGAACATATGAGTTATCACATGATCTCTCCCGGTGTTACCCACACCGTCAAGGGTTGGTCCACTTGCCTAAGGTAGAACCGGTTTGTTAGCTTAGTTGGATCCACTAGCTAACTTTCCTACAGAGCACATAGTTATTGGATACGTAGAGTGCTACTAGAAACCCAAAACTCCACTAGGTGAAGGCTTCCATCTCATGAGACACACTTTGGGAAATCCGGACTCTTCTAGGTGAGAGATCCCATGTTGGAAGCCCAAACTCAACTAGGTGGGAACGTCCATGGAAGCCCAAACTCAACTAGGTGGGAACCTCTATCTCATTTCAATATACACTCGGTGCTAGGCCTAAATCCCACAAGATAATCATTAAGTCTCTACTTTGACTCAAGTTTATGGAAAGATGTCCTTTACAACCAATCCATGCTAATTCACTAAAATACCTCTTTAGACCATGTATGAGCAACTATAACCATCCATGACCTAGGTATGCAAGCTCTATAGCCTTAGGTTCAATTAGGTGAGAAAAGTCATTCAACCCTAGAACCATTACTATATCAGAACCCTTTTTATGTTAGGTTTATACTCATGCCTAATATCATGTCTAGAATTATACATTAGACAAGGATATCATCATGAATCAAATGATTCTATCACTTCCTACGATCTATCATTCCTAAGGTGAATTAGGTAGGTAAAGGTCTTTCATCACAATTCTATTCATTAGCCTTCTATTCACATTTAGACTTTACTCTCAAAGCCTTAACACATCTAGTTCATCACATTGGCTTTACTCTCGAAACCCTAGTGATCAACATTCATGACTACAAGCCCTACACTCAAGCTTTACTTCTTACTACCTTCATTCATACCTAGATTTCAAGGTATTCTAATCACATTCTTCATCACTAGGTGATTCTAGTGATAATTCATCATAAAGGTTCAACTTCTAACTTTACAAGTCAAGATCCATCATATAGGATAAAGTCTAGTTCAATTCATGTCTATATTTTCCTAACGTTGAACAATTACTACACATGATATTAATTTTAGAAGATCACCTATGAATCCTCAATTTCACCTCTCATGGCATAAACCCACAAAACATCAAATTCATTAGTTAGACTAGGGTTAACCATGGAATCCACACAAATTCATCATAATATCATAATTCAATGTTAATTCAATCATAATTAAGTATTATCCACTAGATTGGAATCATACTCAAATTCTACCCACAATGCAGGAAGAAACCCTAGCTAGTATTGGGTTTTTTACTTCACAATTGGGGGAAATCTAGGGGGTATCTATGGGTGGAAGAGCCCATCGATGAATAATCTAACATACCTTAACTCAAAGCCCTAACCAAGCTTGAAAAAATGGAGGAAATCTTCCCTACTTCTTTCTCTTCTTCTTCTTCTTTTTCATTTCTAGAGAGAGAATTATTTAGAGAGAATTTGGGGTCATGGAAGAATGAACTAATTGACTTAGTTTAGGGGTCTATTAAGATTATATAGGTGGTTTAATAACTAACTAACCGACCTCCCTTAACCCCTAACTAATTAACAATTAACCCCTAAGCCCCTAACTTAAAAACTAAAACTCAAAATCTGTCTTGACCTACGAAACCCCCACCCACGGACCGTGGGTGGGTCTACGGATTGTTCTGCACCCTCGTGGGTGGTGTATTGTGGCTAAATGTTGCAGGGAAGTTCAATCCTTGACCCACGAGTCACCCCTACGAGGCGTGGATGGATCAACGTCCCGTAGGTGCCATCCGTAGCTCACTCAAAATTTGCAGATTTAGGGACTGTTTTGGGGTCCTCCTCAAGGACCCCTTTGGTTGGTCCTTGGGGAGTCGTACCTTGACATTCAACCCCTAAAACATTCATTCTAAGTTTGGGAAGTCAGTTTTACAAATTTTAACCTTCACATCAAACTCTAAAACTCTTACGAAAAGCTCTAGAACTCTCTTGTCTAACTTACTAGTTTCCAGGGTATAACAGCCACTCAGGGGTGTGTCGTGATGGCTCGACTGGTTGATTTAAGTGTTGTCAGAATGGTCATTTTATGAGAGAGTGTCCTAAGAACAAGCAGGGTAATGGTAATGGGGACAATAGTGCCCATTCTTGTTCAGTTGCTCCACCAGATAGGGTTGTCTCTAGAGGAGCTACTTCAGGGGCAGGCGAAGGAGGAAACCGTCTGTATGCTATCACTAGTCGCCAAGAGCAAAAGGATTCTCCAGATGTTGTCACTGGTATGATCCAAGTGTTTAACTTTAGTGTTTATGCTTTGGTAGATCCAGGGGCGAGTTTATCCTTTGTAACTCCTTATGTTGCGATCAATTTTGATGTTATTTCTGAGCAACTTAGTTAGCCCTTCAGTGTTTCTACACCTATTGGTGAGTCTATTCAAGCAGAAAGAGTCTATCCTGATTGTCCCATTTCCGTCAATCACAAGAGCACCATGGTTGATTTAGTTGAGTTAGACATGGTAGATTTTGATGTCATTCTTGGTATGGAATGGCTTCATGCCTGTTATGCCTCAGTTGATTGTAGAACTCAAGTTGTCAAGTTCCAGTTTCCTAATGAGCCAGTCTTAGAGTAGAAAAGTAGTTCAGCAGTGTCTAAGGGTCGTTTTATTTCGTACCTTAAGGCAAGAAGGTTAGTTTCCAAGGGGTGTGTCTATCACATAGTTCGAGTTAATGACTCTAGTGTTGAGATACCCCTATTCAGTCAGTTTCAGTAGTAAGAGAGTTTCCAGAAGTTTTTCTTGATAATCTTCCCGGAGTCCCTCCTGTGTGAGAAATAGACTTTGGTATAGACCTTCTTCCAGATACTCGTCATATATCTATTTTGCCATATAGGATGGCACCAGCAGAGTTAAAAGAGTTAAAGGAGCAGTTGAAAGATCTCATTAAGAAAGGTTTTATTCGACCAAGTGTCTCACCCTAGGGTGCTTCCGTCTTGTTTGTGAGGAAGAAGGATGGTTCCCTTAGGATTTGTATAGATTACCGTCAGTTGAACAAGGTTACCATCAAGAATAAGTATCATCTTTTGAGAATTGATGATCTTTTCAACCAGCTTTAGGATGCCACTATTTTCTCTAAGATAGACCTCAGATCTGGCTACCATTAGTTAAGAGTAAGGGAATGTGATATTCCAAAGACAACTTTCAAGACCTTATGGTCATTATGAGTTTCTGGTCTTGTCGTTTGGTTTAACCAATGCACCTGCAACGTTCATGGACCTTATGAATAGAGTATTCAAGCCATATATAGACATGTTTGTTATCGTATTCATTGATGACATAGTAATATATTTGAGAAATGAGGAAAATCATGCTAGCCATCTCAGAATAGTTCTCCAAACTCTAAAGGATAGGGAGTTGTATGCCAAGTTCTCTAAGTGTGAGTTTTGGCTTGAGTCTTAGGCATTCTTAGGCCACATCATTTTCGGTGATGGAATTAGAGTTGATACTCAGAAAATTGACGCTGTTCAGAATTGGCCTATACCCATATCTCCAACTGATATTAGGAGTTTCTTGGAGTTGGCTGGATATAATAGAAGGTTCATAGAGGGGTTCTCATCTATTTCGTCTCCTTTGACCAAGTTAACTAAGAAAATAGTGAAGTTTTAATGGTCTGAAGCTTGTGAGAAAAGCTTTCAGGAATTGAAAAATAGGTTGACTATTACCAGTATTGACCTTAACAGAAGTTACTCAAGGTTTTGTGGTATATTGTAATGCGTCCAGAGTTGTTTTGGGTTGTGTGTTAATGCAGAATGGCAAAGTTATAACTTATGCCTCCAGACAGCTGAAAGTTCACGAGAAGAATTACCCGACCCATGATCTAGAGTTGGTTGCCGTAGTATTTTCTTTGAAAATATGGCATCACTATCTTTATGGTGTTCATGTAGATGTATTCACTGATCACAAGAGTCTTCAGTATGTGTTTGATCAGAAAAAAGCTTAATCTCAAATAGAGAAGGTGGTTAGAGTTACTCAAGGATTATGATATGAGTATCCTCTATCACCCAGGTAAGGCTAATGTTGTTGCTGATGCCTTGAGTAGATTATCTATGGGTAGTACCGCCCATTTTGAGAAAGATAAGAAAGAGTTAGCAAAAGATGTGCATAGACTTGCACGATTAGGAGTTTGACTAATGGATTGAGGAGTAGTGGTGATAAATGGGGCTGAATCATCATTAGTGTCAGAAGTGAAAGAAAAGCAAGACCAAGATCCTGTTTTTCTTGATTTAAAGGCAAATGTTTATAAGCAAAACGTAATGGCTTTTGAACAAGGGGGAGATGGTGTATTGAGGTATCAAGGTAGGTTGTGTGTACCAAGGGTGGACGAACTCCAAGAGAGGATCATGGAGGAAGCTCATAGCTCCAAATAGTCTATTCATCCGGGTTCCACAAAGTTGTATCGTGACTTGAGAGAGGTATATTGGTGGAGTAGTATGAAGAAGGGCATTGCTGAGTTTGTTGCCAAATGCCCGAATTGTCAAACAAGTTAAAATAGAGCACCAAAGGCCTAGTGGTATTGCTTAGAATATAGAACTTCCGGAATGGAAGTGGGAGATGGTCAATATGGATTTCATCACAGGTTTACCATGGTCTCGCAGACAGCATGATTCTATTTGGGTGATTGTGGATAGGATGACAAAATTAGCCCATTTTTTACCGGTAAAGACTACCCATACAGTAGAGGACTATGCCAAGTTGTATCTTCAAGAAGTAGTTAGACTTCATAGGGTGCCAGTTTCGATTATTTCAGACAGAGGTGCGCAATTTACTGCACAGTTCTGGAAATCTTTTCAGAAAGACTTGGGTTCAAAGGTGAACTTAAGTACATCTTTTCAACCTCAAACAGATGGCCAAGAAGAGCGCACTATTCAGACCTTAGAGGATATGTTGAGGGCCTGTGGATTGATTTCAAAGGTAATTGGGATGATCACCTACCTCTCATTGAGTTCGCTTACAACAATAGTTACCACTCTAGCATCAGAATGGCTCCGTATGAAGCTCTTTAAGGAAGAAGATGCAGATCTCCTATTGGATGGTTCGAAGTTGGTGAAGCTTGGTTGATAGGACCATATTTAATTCATCAAGCTATGGAGAAGGTGAAATTCATTCAAGAGAGGTTGACGACAGCACAGAGTCGTCAGAAATCCTATATTAATGTTAGGAGAAGGGACTTAGAGTTTGAAGTAGATGATTGAGTCTACTTGAAAGTTTCACCCATGAATGGTGTTATGAGATTTGGCAAGAAGGGGAAGCTTAGTCCTCGGTATATTGGCCCTTACAGAATATCCAAGAGGATTGGCAATGTAGCTTAGGAGTTAGAGCTACCACAAAAATTAGCCGTAGTTTATCCGGTGTTCCACATCTCCATGTTGAAAAGGTGTATGGGCGATCCTTTATTGATCATACCAACTGAAGATATTAGTATCAAGGATCGCCAAGTTCGCAAGTTGAGAACAAAAGAGGTAGCATCAGTCAAAGTTCTTTAGAGGAATCAGTTCATTGAGGAAGCCACTTGAGAAGCTGAAGAGGATATGAAGAAGAGATACCCACATTTCTTCGAATCCGAAGAAATTCCAAATTAAGGTACTAATCCTTTTCTTGGTATTTATTTATAAGTTGGCATGTTGTATTTGCATTTTTGCTTGTTAGGTGTTTGAACTGAATGTTAGATGTTACGCCCTTAGCCTGCTAAGATTGATCCCATTCAAGGACGAATGTTCCCAAGAGGGAGATATTGTAACACCCCGCAACTAGAAAGAGCTAGAATTAGAAAGAGTCATTTTTGGAAAGAATGAAAAATCTGGAAATTTGACAAAATTAAGTTAAGTATGAGTTTTGGGTCAACTTCAAACAATGATAACTCCTATATCAGGATGATTTAGATGTTCTACAAGATACCTTAGGAAATATATTTGAATTATCTTTCCAACGCCGCCGAGTTTGCACAATTTCGAGTTCGTATGAAGGAGATATGCCCATTCGAAGTTGGGCTGTCTAGATAAGGAAAGTCAAAACCATATTTTAGAAGGGTATTATGGTCTTTTCACTACCCAATTAATTAATTTCGTTTTTGGTAATTAAGTTGGGGTCACAACTGATTGGATTCAGTTTACGCTTTATCAAAAGAGTTAGGGTTTTGAGAGAAGAGAAAAGAGGAGGAGAAAAAAGGAGAAGAAGTAAGGAATCGCCAAGTTCTTGAAGAATTGCTTGTGGATTTCATCAAGGGGTGATCCCTAAGAGGTATGTGAGATCACATAGCATTGGGTTAGTTCACCCACGCGCCAATCATGATTTATTTCAGCGAATTTATGTTCTTGAAGGTTTAGAAATTGAGTTCTTGATGGGTTTTGTTAAAGTTCTATTGAGTTCTTGATTCGTTGCAATTGTTGAGGAGTTGTTGATTCAAATTCATGAAATTAGGTGTCATTTTGAGTAGATTCTTGCATATTTTGGTTATGTAGTCGAATCTAAGTGTTTGGGGAAAGAACCAAACGAAACTAGAGGTTTTAGAGTTGAAAAACGACCAAGGAAATTCGGCAAAAGCTGGGAATGAGGGTGAGGCGCTGCGCCACTCAGAGCGCCCCACATCACAGTCTAAAGTTAGGGCCCTGGGGCACCGTGCCAGCCAGTGCGTCCCAACCCAGACTCTATAGTTTCAGCTATGGCTCCCCGCACCACTTAGAGCGCTAGGGACGCCAGGTCCCCTACCCTTTCCCACTTCTTTTCATACTAGTTCCCTTGAAGCGTACTTATATTTCCTAGTTGATTCCTACACTCTAAGGTACGTCTATACAACATGAAATCATCCATAACATGAGATCACGAGCCTTGAATCCATAATTCAATTCAAGGAAAGTGAAGAGTCAAGTCAAGAGAAGTTAAGAGTCAAGTCAAGAGAAGTTAAGAATCAAGTCAAGAGAAGTTCCTAGAGTTTTCCAAAAATCTTTTACAAATATTTTAAATTTTTTTTAACACTTGAGTTTTGAGTTGAGTAAACAGTAAAGGTTGAAGTTCATTTCTTCAAAGAGTATTAGGGGACTATGTATTCCCAAAGAGTTTAAAAACATTTTCACATTTAAATGAGAAAGGAAACTTTGATTTCCAAAAGAGCCTTTGAGCTAGTTTTTCAGTAAAGAGCCTTTGAGTTAGTTTTTCAGTAAAGAGCCTTTGAGCTAGTTTTTTAGTAAAGAGCCTTTGAGCTAGTTTTCTGTAAAGAGTAAATGCTTTCACCATTAAGCAAGAAAGGAAACTTTGATTTCCAAGAGGAACCTTTGAGCTAAGTTTTGAACAATTATCTCAAACCACATAAAGAAGTTATATTTTTAAACATAAGAGCTAGTATTATATTTTGGGAGTAGTATTGAGCACCGATATGGGAGAGAGTTTAGATAACTCTCTGTCCCCATACACCATGTAACGACTATGGGTAGAAAAGGGTCATACTTTTTAGATGATTCCTTAGTGCTTTTTAGCATAGACTAGTGGATCCACTTAGTAGTCAGGTTCTATACCCTCGGCAAGGTATAGGACGACCCTGGCAGCGTGAGGCAAAATGCTATATCATCATAATAGCTCTTACATGATAGTTGTCGGTTAGAGAAACTCCCATAGCAGTATTTTGTATTTTTATATACATTTCAGAGTTTATATTGTATCTTTGCATACACACATATTATTATTGAATTTCTAAATACACAGAGTTGGTATCCATGATTTCAAAGCTTTTCTTTATATTGCATTTATGTTATTGCTTTATATTGAAATGAGTTCAGAGTAGTTCAGTTGAGTTGAGTTAAGACCAGGTTTTTTTTCCAGTTCCTTTCAAGCTTATGTCTTATTTTATAATTTCCCTCGCATACTCGTACATTCAATGTACTGATGCCATTTGGCCTGCATCTTTTAATGATGCAGATACAGGTAACCAGGATCAACATCCAGCGCATCGTTGATTCTAGTTGAGCTACAGAGTTTGTTGGTGAGCCTCCTTGCTTCCGGATGATCCCTTTTATTATTTTTTAGTATTTAGTTCATTAGAATGTTGTGGGTCTTGTCACGACATCCATCTCAGTTATTAGAGGCTTCATAGATAAACAGTTAGTTAGTTCATTTGTCATTATCTTGTTATTGGCTTATCTTCAGATTTGAGTTGCCACTTTGGCTAAGTTAAATGTTTATTTCTAAAACATTATGAGTTCAGTTTGACACAGTTGAGTTATCTTGCATTTGAATTCTTTTCTTTATGCTTAAAGTCTTCCGCTGAGTAAGTAAATCAAGCCAAGGGTTCGCTTGGGGCCAACAATGGTTCTCGAGTACTAGTCCCGCCCAGGGTGTAGACTCGGGGCGTGACATTTTATATTTGTCAAACACTTTCAAAGGACAAAAAACTGACTTAAAAGTAGGTTTGACAAAATTTTAAGCCAATCCAAACACCATCTAAACAAGCAGGTTTATATCATTATTTAAGACATTTTGAAAATAGAATTTGGTCATTTCTCTATAGTATGAGGAAGTTATGACTCTTTTAGCAAAAATTTAAGTTGATGGTGCACTAGTATAAATATTGTTGTACAAGTATTTAAATTTCAGACTGTGTTCATTTGGTAATTTGAGCATATTGGGAGTTCTAGAGCTATGAATGGAGTGATTTTTTGGCATTCTTCTCGATTTAAAATGGGGATTCATATCTAATCCTCATTTCAGCATTTTCTCATGATTTCTATATCTGGTTTTCTTTTCTTATCTGTTTAAATCTTGGGAGAAATTAGGGTTTTATTGATTTAGACTAGGGATGGCAATGGGGTGGAGCGGGTTGAGCATAACCTGCAAAAAATTTAAGCCGCCACGCTCCGCCCCACATAACAATTCTTTTCATTTTCAACCAACTCCACCCCGCCCCACACAAACCCGTCCCACATCAACCCACCCCGCATAAATAGTTTAATATTTTCATTTTCTAGGTAAGTTTGACACTAAAAATAAAATTCATAAAACAAATTTATTTTTTATTAAGTTATATTAATTTAAACGATAATGACTTAAAATTTTATTTTTTAGAGGTCACTTGGGAAGCATGTAAGAAATTATATTAATTTTGATTGAATCATTTTCATTTACTATCTTGAAAATTTTAGTAACTTTAAAGAAATATCTTAATAGATAATGCTCTACAACTCTTATAACATGTAAAGAGTTAAAATTAGATTTGAACCCGCATAAAATCGAATAGACCCATAACCCGCCCCGCCCCGCCCCGCATTGGTTTCTAAAAAATCCACTTCAAACCGCCCCACATCCCTCCCCGTGAAGCATAACCTTAAACCCGCATCGTCCCGCATAGCCTTAAACTCAACTCGCCCCGCATCCGTCCCGCCCCATTGTCATCCCTAATTTGGACTCAATTTTTATGAAAATGTATATTAGGATCTTTATGTTATAGGGAAACTGATTTTGGCATAAACTTGTCGATTTATCAATTATTTTCATCATAGTAACCGCATATAAGCTTGAGAATCTGGGTTTTCTCCCGATAAAGATAAAGTTTGATAAATTGAGGATTTCAAGGTTGATTTTGACTCTATTTTTGATGAAATTTCATATTTAAACTTCCCTAAGAATGTGTAAGACATTTTTCAAGAAATATTTCAGATTCGACTCGGAGTTTCGGACCCAAGTATTGGAGTTTTTCTTATGAACTTGTCTTTTAAGTAAATTAGAGTTTTGAACATGATTTCAACTCGTTTTTCAATGAGATTTTCACTATTGAGTTCCAAAACTTTTGTGTAATATGATTTTATATAATTTTCAAATATGTCCCTTCATTTTTGGAATCGTATTTTTGGGTTGATTTGACTCCATTTTTCAAATTTCTTGATATAGGTGTTGTTAGTTTCGAAATCTTATTGTGATTACTTATTTGATTAGATTTCATTGATTCAAAGAAGGGGAAGAACTCAAGTCCTGGAGTGAGTGTTTGATTAATTACGGCAAGTGAACTTCTAGACCTTGTAGAATCTTGTATTTTTCTTGTTGTATGTGTTAGGGAATAATGAAAAATGATGATGAGTTGAATTGTTCATATCAATTAATCTTAATGATAAAAAGGGGATACTGAAAAAGGCAATTTCTTGGTAGTTCTTGTGTGGTATATGATGATTGACTTGAGTGGTAATATTGACATGCTATTGGTGAAAAACTATGATTGTATTGTGGTGATTATGAATTGCTATGGAATCGGCATCCCCTTATTATGGTGTGAACATGCCTATTTGCATTGGTTATGAAATAGTGAGACGAGATCTGTAGTGATTATGCTGAGATTTCTTCCCGCGAGTGATATTGATGTCAGGGTTTCTCTAGAGAGTGATACTGATGATGAGGTTTCTTCCGATGAGTGATATTGATGCTGAGGTTTCTTTCGACAAGTGATATTGATGTAGAGGTTTCTTCGATGAGTGAGATTGATAGCAAGGTTTCTTCCGGTGTCTACATGGACCTTGTGCGTCCCCCATCGGTTCCGATTAGAGATTTAGTGGATGTGTATCATAGGACAAACATGCATCACTCTACATGACATTGCACTTCGTTGATTATGATTATTATTTTTATGTTATCGAGACTCTTGATTGTACAACACCGTAATGATATACTAAATGTGTTGAGGTGCGATTCAAATTACTCTTTATCTGCTTTTTTATAGGGAGTAGGAACTGTTGGGAACTTTATTGATGAACTTAATCTTTTGAGGTTGATCTGTAATTGTTGAGGTATTGTTGTTGAACTATGTGTTATTTGTAATTGTGAATTGTTAGGTTGGGCAGATCTTTGTGCAAGTTGTAGTTTATGGAGGTTCGACTGGATGAAAAGAGTACTCATATTCTATTTTACTTTGCCTCATGTTTAATAGTTTAGTTGTTGAATACCATGATGTTTGGTAATCACTCCTTGCTTCTACACTTGTGTAGATTACGAGCCCATATATGCGTGATTATTCTTCTACTCTACTTCTACTAGGGCTTTTCTATGGAGACTTGAGAGGTAGCTGCTTGTCACTTTAGCAGACCCTCTTGTTCCTTACTAATCTTTTTGTTCCACATTAGAAATAAAGACACTGAGACCTATATTTCTTTTAATTCAGTTTTAATACATTAGTGGCTTGTAGACGTGACAACCAGGTTTTCAGAGTATTTTTGAATTGACTAAGTTATCCACATTTATGTCATTGATATTTTAATTTCCGCACTACTATCGTTACTTTTAGATTTTAGGCTGACTTGTCTTGGTGGAATAGGACGAGTGTCATCACATCCATTTTTGGGTTGTGACACAAGCCTACCTATTATGCCATCCTAAAGCTTTCTAAGCCTACATGTTATGCCACCCTATGGCTTCCCGAGCCGACCTATTATGCCACCCTAAGGCTTTTCAAATATACCGGTTATACCATCCTAAGGCTTCCTATGCTTACCTGTTAAGTCACCATTATATCATATCATAACCTAATCCTCTGACACATAGACATTCCCTGAAACAAGACCACTACTAACTTGTTAACTAACCTACAACTATCCCTTAAGTTCTCATGCCAACATCCTGGCCCTTCTTGACCAGTACCTGAAACTAGCGCCTCAAGCCAACTTATCCCTCTTGACTCGAATTCTCATTATTAGATATGTTCTAATTACTGAATGACCCTAGCCAGTCTCAGCACTTAAACCATGCTCTGACCCCCGGTCATCTACCTGACCTAGAAACCAAAACTTAGAAAAATGAATAACATACAATATAACCACAAGTAATACATAGTCCGAAGTTTCAGTCCTTAACCGAAGTTAACATACACATGAAACCTATCACACATGATCACATAAAAGTCATACCCGAGCTCACTCATCTTCAAAGTAACCCAGACCACTCAAGGATCCAACAAGCATACATCATATAATAAAAAACAAAAAATGGTAAATTCGGTCCTCTCATGGAACCATAAATACACATACTTGATCCTCTCATGAAATTCATACACAAACTATTAGTGTACCGGCACAGTACCATATCCAAACATAGTTAGTATTTATACTAGGCGTTGTGTCTAAGCAAACTGCTAGTATTCATGTACAGGTGTGGTACCCGAGCCAACCAGTAACCACAAACAACATGCACAATCACAATCACAATCACAATGAACAAAACACTTGAAACAGCAAGTAAAGTAGCAGGTTCATTACATGAGATTATCTACATGATGTCATTTTATATGCTACCCTATATTTCCCCCAACCTACATTGCACAAGTAATACTATTAAACAGTAGACATGCATACATACATAAATTGGAAAACATACAACCATTACCTACCAATAAGTAACTACCTAGACAGTCGTCAATCATCCCCAAATTTACCCACAAATCCTTTACCAGGAAACACCTAGATATACCATATAACAATCACCATTAGCTAACAACCACTATCAACATAACTATCTTAACCATAAGCTTAACCTTCCAAACTCTGTGCCCGAAGGCCTATACACTCAATCTTTGAAAATCCACAATATATAATGCAGTAAAAACGAGTTTAACTACTCAATTTAAGGAAAACCTAGCTTACATAGGTGCCAAGCATCAACTGATGAACCTTGCCTATGAGTTTCAGACTCTATGAGAACAAACTGTGATGAACAAGCACCAAAATTTATTAGGTTTTCACCCCTCTTGCATTTTAATCTCTCCCCTCCATTTCTCCCATGCCTCAAGTGCCTTTGGAGGATTTTTGGAGCAGCCCTCGTCTATTTTCTTCCTTCAAAATTGGGAGATAAATTAAAAGAAGTTGCATTAACTAGAGACGAAATTTCTGTTAGCTCGCTATATTGGCTCTGCAAGAACTATAGAGGCACCACCATAGCAAGAGGTTTCCCTCTATGGCGGGCCAACATCAGTCCAGCCAATATCGAAACAAGCTAAATTCGTCGTGAACTCAAATTTTTAAATTTTGCATCGTATTTCCAGAATATTGGGATTCTACATGAGATACCATTTAGTAACGACAGATTAGGTCATTACTATATATATCAATTTATCCATCGTTCATCTCCAAATAACTACTTGGGCGGAAAGAAGACATATCGATTATTGATGGTTACCGCATGATTTTGACAATTTCAAGAATGTACTCACCTCTGTGCAAGTAATTCAACGGTACAACATTATGCGTACCCAATAATACTAGCATAGAAAATTTGAACGCACAAAACCACATTATAACTTTTACCCTACCCACTGAACTAGACCCGGCTATAGCGGCTTGACGCAATTTGGAAATGAATAAGAGGGTGGGAAATGGGTTTTTATGCCTATTTCTCTCCTTTCACTCCCAAAACTCTCTTAACCCTCTGATCACTTCGTTTAGCAATGTCAAATTGCTGTAAACATCACACTCCCTACTCTCTTTACTTCGATTCATGCATAAGAATGATTGCATGCTAGGAAGTGATAAAGTAGAATAGGGTTTTGGGTTGATATTTGAATTTGAAAAATAACTTATTTAGTTGTCGAATTCCTCCAATAATGGTACTTTCCCTTACTTTTACAATGGTAACACAACGTTCCAGGCATAAGGACCACGGGAAATAGGGATGAAAATGGGTCCAAAACGGTGGAGAAATTGAGAGTTGTTAATCGTGAAAATTTAGATTCATGCATGATTCAGGAAATTAAATGCCAAGAATTTTTCAAATTTAGGTAGTGCAACACTTTAGAAACACTGATCTGTAGGGAAATTGCTGAAAATAGAATTTTGAGCTAAGAGGCGGCATTAACGCGCCCTCAGAACGTTTGGAACAATGAAGGCCACTATAGCGGCAGGAACTGCCCGCTATGGCGCTTTGTATAAGTGCTATAGCAACCCCCTCCAACTATAGCGCCACACTAGCCGCTATGCCAGGAGGGCAATTTACTACAGCCTCCCAGGCTGGCCCAAAGCATGTTTTCTTATTAGACGCACTCTTTCGGATGATTTTGTGGTTTCCTTTCCTTACCCATGTTTCTACTATTGTAGATTGTCAAATGGAAAGAATTGAGGGATCAAACTACCCTTACGAGAGATTTCTCGAGGCTACTAAAAAAGAAAGGTTGGCAAAATTCAATGAATGGGTTTTTGTTTGGAATGGGCATTTAAGATGAGGGGAGTGGCCAAATAGGCTAGCGTATCCTACAACTGAATTCAGGAGTTTGATTGGCATCCTTTGGTTGTTGTTCCTCCCTTTTCGTAATCCAGGTGGGTACAGGAGTTCTAGGACATCCTGCCTACCATTTTATTGGATTCCCCTAACCCTACTATCTGTATCCAAGGAGTAGACGTTCCCGTGATTGCCTGGTCCATAAATGAA
The DNA here is from genome assembly GCF_000226075.1 of Solanum tuberosum. NCBI lineage: Eukaryota > Viridiplantae > Streptophyta > Magnoliopsida > Solanales > Solanaceae > Solanum > Solanum tuberosum. Next base: position 550,000 of record NW_006239250.1, on the reverse strand, counting down.
GTGTTGGGGTGCCGGAGGTTCCTCATGAGACCTATGAGGCCAAGCTGAGAGAGATGGACATGACATGGCTGCGGAACAACTTGTAGGCATCATCGGTTGACCCGAACGTACCACATAATATAAAGTAGACATTCAGAAAGAACATGCGATAAGAAAGTGACTCCACCCCAAGTCTCTATCTTCCGTTTTCTACCATCCCATGTATGATGCCCACAAACAAATACACTTTCATCCTAACTCCCTTCCCTATTTCTGTCACGATCCGAGCCTACACCCTGGATGTGGCCGACACTCGAGAACCATTGCTAGTCCCCGAGTAAACCCTCATCCTGGATGACTACAAGCGAAAGACTAACTCAAGCATACAAAAGCTTAAAAACTGATTTATATTTCATTGAACTCAAAAACTCAACCTTTATAAAAGTCTATACAATACTCAAACTAAAGAGCCTACACCCTGGACGTGGCCGACACTCAAGAACCATTGATGGTCTCCAAGCGAACCCTCACGCTAGCTGGATACAAGCTAAAGACTAACTCAAGCATACAAAAGCTTAAAAACTGATTTATATTTCATTGAACTCAAAAACTCAACCTTTATAAAAGTCTATACAATACTCAAACTAAAAGTAAATACAGAAACTCCTCAACTTTGTTTATGAAGCCTCTACTATTATAGAAGGATATCGGGACAAGACCCACGACATCTCAAAACTACTAACTGTAAGATAAAGGTGATATCCTCTAAAATATAAGAAGGCTCACCAAAGTTGACTGGAATATCACATGACCCCAACGAAACGCCTATTGATGATCCTGAATACATGTATCTGCATCAGGAAATGATGCAGGCCAAATGGCTCAGTCATGGAATGTACGAGCAGGTAAGGGGAATTCTAAAGCATAAACATAAGCTTGAATTGATGGAAATAAACATACTTACCTCTTCTCAACTCACTCAACTCAATTCAACTCGATGAATCATAGTTCAACTCAACTCAAAGAAAATAGGGCTCAAACTCAATAGTAAGATACTCAACTCGGTGAAACATAGTTCAACTCAACTCAGAGAAATAGGGCTCAAATCAACAATAAGGTACTCAATTCTGACTCAAGATACACAACTCAAACTCAAGATACTCAGCAACAATAAAAGATGCAATATCTTGAAAGCTTTTAAAACAATAGGCAATAATTCAATTGTATGCAAAAATACAAGAATAACACAATTGTATGAAAATACAATACTAACTCTGTTTGTATATAAAAATACAAAGTAACTCTGTGGGAGATTCTCAAACTGACAACTATCACTATGAGCTATGTGATGATACAACGTCTAGCACACGCTGCCAGAACTGTCCTATACTTTGCCAGGGTATAGAACTTACTACTAAGTGGATCCACTAGTCTATGCTAAAACCATTAAGGAATCATCTAAAAGTATGACCCTTTCTACCCACGTTGGCTACATAGTTTATGAGGGTTGTGAGTTGTCTAAACTCTCCCCCATATCAGTGTTCAATATTACTCTCAAAATATAACTAGCTCATATGTTTAAAAACATAACTCTTTCTGTGGTTTGAAATTATTACTCAAAAGGTTTTCTCTTAAAAGAGACTGTACTAAAAACTTCTCATGAAACTTTTTTGGAAATTAGTGTTTCCTCTCTGTTTAAATGTAAAAACATTTACTCTTGGAAATACTTAGTTCTCATATATTCATTTTGAAAAAATGAACTCAACTATACTCTTTCTCAAACTCAAGTGCTCAAGTCTTAAAACAAGTTTAAAGTGATTGTAAAAGGCTTCTCAAAAAAGGGTTCATGACGAATTATGGACGTGAAAGACTCAATTCAAGGTTCTCAATAACCATATTTATAGAACTCAACAACTCCTTAACTCAAGGACTCAATGATACTACTCATCTCGAGACTACTCGACTCATAGGCAGGGGCGGACCCACGTGGGTTCCAGGGTGTTCATCGAACCCACTCGGCAAAATATTACACTGTATATATAAGGAATCTTCTGTATTTATGTGGATATATATATATTTTGAACCCCCTCAATGACAAGGAGGAACTATTAGCCCAGCGGTAGGTCCCCTTGAAATTAAGCTTCACGTCAAGTGTTCAAATCCTTGTGTTAGCGTTTTATTTTTTCTTTTTTAGTTTTAGTTTTTATTTTTTAGTTTTAGTTCCATTTTTCACATTTTTTTAGTTTTTTATTTTATAAAACATGCTAAAAGTGGTTTTAAACCAAAAAAAATTCAAGAGCCCGCCACTAAAACTATATACTACTACTTCCTTGAAATTTTGTTTTGTTGGCTTATATACATGTTTATACTTTTATTTTTCGAACCCCCTGAATGAAAATTCTGAGTCCTCTACTGCTCATAGGGTTCATGCAGAATTATGGGCATGAACAACTCAACTCAAGGACCTTCATGGGTGACATGTAGTAGTCCCATAATTAGGAATATAATCTCAAAAAGGTTGGGAACTCAATACTCAAGAACTTAGAACTTGAAGATACTAATCCTCTCAAAGATACTCAATTTATGGAGTTCATGCGGAATTTATGGGCAAGAACGACTTGACACAAGGGTCGACATAACAATTGGACTCATGTATATGAATCTTCGCATTCACATACTTACTTCCTCAAAACTCTATTTAAGAACTCAAGTGTTGGCTTTAAAAAAAACTTTTCAAGATTTATAACTCAAAATAGGGTTCATGCTAAAATATAGACATGAACAAATCAACTCTAGGATCTTAATAACAATAAAGAAACTCAATAATTAGGAATAGAATTTATAAAAGAAACATGAACTTAAGAACTCAAAATCAACTTATCTCAAGAATACTCAAATCTAGGAAAAGAATCCTAGATTACTCTTTTATTGATCTGAAAGTAGATGTAGGGCGTGAGGACAAACTAGTCTTACATTATGATAGCCTTACGTACCTGGAAGAACAAGGTTCTTGAAGAATCTTGAAGAAAAATCTTGACTAAAAGTCTTGAAACCCTAGCTTGAAGGTAAACAATCAAGAAAACCTTTCTTGAGATTCTTGAATCAGTTTATTGAAATCTCTATGATCAAGAATTATGATTTTCATTGGTGATTCATAATTGTATTAAATAATTTTATTTGGAAAGAATGAAATTCTTGGAAAAGGACTTACATTGAAGAATAATCTTAAAATTTTTGAAAGAATGTTGAAAAAAGATTGAAAGAATCTTGAAACAAGATTGAAAGAATCTTGAAAAAGATTGAAAGAAACTTGAATGGAGTCTTCTCCTTTGATTTTTACTTAGGGTTTTTCCCTAGGATTTGAGAGAGAAGAGAATGATGGATTAAAAGATGAAAATCTGATTGTTTTGAGCCTTATATTAGTCAAAAAATTCGCAACTCTCACCTCAAGAACTCAACAAGAACTTCATAATCAAAGAACGAAGCACAAAACCTCAAGAACTCAACAATATCATCAACATACTCAATCTCATAGATGAAATTCGTAAAAGAAACTCATGATTGGCATGTGGGAGAACAAACCCAACACTATGGAAGCTTACATACCTCAAAGAACTAGGTTCTTGGCGAAATCTTGAATTTCTTGAATGAACGCTTGAAACTTTGAACTTTTTCTCCTCTTGAATCTTCTCTCTAAAACCCTAAATGCTTTGGGGATGAATGAAATTGATTCTAATCAGTTTAGACCCTTAATTGGGTGTAATTCACGTTTAGAATAAGTGGAGGTAAGGAAAAGACAAAAATACCCCTCCTATTTTCGGGTAACTTTCCTTAAATGGACATCCTGATTTCAGAAGGGCATATCTCCCACATACGAGCTCGAAAATTAGCAAAATTCAGTGGCGTTGGAAAGAGGACTCAGAGGTCTTTCATTTGATATCTTATGGGTCTCCTAACTCATCCGGTACTAAAAGTTATGGTCATTTGAAGTTGACCCAAAACTTAAAAATACTAAGGAATGACTTGAATGAATTCTCTTTAATTCATTTTGGAACTCAAGGTGCTATATCTAGTAACCTGGCCTTAATACTGTCAGTTTAGACCCTTAATTGGGTGTAATTCACGTTTAGAATAAGTGGAGGTAAGGAAAAGACAAAAATACCCCTCCTATTTTCGGGTAACTTTCCTTAAATGGACATCCTGATTTCAGAAGGGCATATCTCCCACATACGAGCTCGAAAATTAGCAAAATTCAGTGGCGTTGGAAAGAGGACTCAGAGGTCTTTCATTTGATATCTTATGGGTCTCCTAACTCATCCGGTACTAAAAGTTATGGTCATTTGAAGTTGACCCAAAACTTAAAAATACTAAGGAATGACTTGAATGAATTCTCTTTAATTCATTTTGGAACTCAAGGTGCTATATCTAGTAACCTGGCCTTAATACTGAAGAAATTTTAAATTCCTTAGTAAAATCCTACTCACAACGAAGCATGGTTCGAGTCTTAGCTCAATTTTTTTTCCGGAGTGTTACATTATCTCCCTCTTGGGATCATTCGTCCTCGAATGACGGCTGGACTGGGTATGGAATGGGTTACTCTCACTATCTCCTCTGACTCATGAACTTGCCTACTAACATAGGTTGAACTGATTCGTACCAAGAGTTGGGACCTTCCATAGCACCTAAATCAAGAACGATGCTACCTCTCTGAAGTTACCTTATATGAAACAAAGGAAAACTGGGCATGAAATAAGCATAGGAATACCATGCTTGAGTAATATGACTGCTAAATATTAAGCATAGCAACACTCCTCAACTACACTCTTCTTTCCTTATACCATACCTCATTGGCTGCCACTCCTAGTTCCCTCAAGGGTACATGACTTCTCTTACCAAGGCCTAAGTCTAACGACACGCTCTTACCATATTCAAGCTTAACCCAAAATCGTAAGGTTCGGGTTCTATACCTCTCTATAGGGAGTTTCATCCCAAGAACATTACTCATTATCACCACATTTAATCAACATTGGGCTCAAATCAAGAACTACCTAATGTTTAACAACAACACATTCAAGCTTAGTATTCTAACAACTCAATGAACTCTTACTAACCAACTCCCTAAGAAGTTCTTATTCTCTCATCATCCCTGCCATACGAACTAGGATTTCCCACATTACTACTCGAAACCAACTAAGGGCTCTTATTTAACTATTTCTCATAGTAAACCCTCATCTTATCATCTTCCCACTTAGGTCTAAAACTGACACTTGGAAGCTATGGACCTATTCCATCATCTTTAAACTGGTCTACATCCCCTTTTTACAACTTAAGTACTATTT
>NW_006239250.1:539606-544189 GCF_000226075.1 Solanum tuberosum | reverse complement strand
ATGAAAATACTACCCAAGCTCTAAACATACTTCCTCACAAAGATCTCAACTGAAATGGGGCTTAGAGAAGAGAGTACAACTCGCTTTTAGCTTGAACGCACGATTCATATGAACATGAGCACATTCCTTTGAAACTCAACACTTAACTCACTCCTGGGCTTCTCTCAAGCCCCTCTGAAGTTTCATGACTTCCTCAAGATTTTGCTAAGAGTAACTCATTGATAAAGAACTGACTTTGCTTTTCAACCACCTCTAGTATGGGGGTAGTCGAATGGATATGTGAACGCACGAGTTAGAATAAGTCTCTATGACATAGCTCTATTGCACAATTTAGAGTATGAAAGAAATGAAACTTTTCCTAAATGTCTGTTGTCACTTATTTATAGAAATGGGGCCCTCACAACCATAAATAAGATCCTACTGACACGACTTCATAGACACCCTAGGACACTTGAACTATGTGCTTTGATACCAAGTTTGTCACGACCCAAGCCTACACCATGAACGTGGCCGGCACTTGAGAACCATTGTTGGTCCCCAAGTGACCCTCATCCTGGCTGACTACAAGCGGAAGACTAACTCAAGCATATAAAATTTTAAAAATTGAATTAATTTTTTTGAACTCAAATACTCAACATTTTTAAAAGTATGTACAATACTCAAAATAAAAGTAAATACAGAAACTCCTCAACTCTGTCTATATATGATGCCTCTACTATTACAGAAGGATATCTGGACAAAATCCACGACATCTCAACACTACTAATTGCAAGATAAAGGTAAAGTCCTCCGGAATATAAGAAGGCTCACCAAAGCTAATTGGAATATCACATGACCCCAACAAAACGCCTATTGATGATCCTGAAAACGTATATTTGCATCATGATATTATGAGCTATGTGATGATACACCGTCTAGCCCACGCTGCTAGAACCATCCTATACTTTGCCAGGGTATAGAACCTATTACTAAGTGGATCCACTAATCTATGCTAAAAAGCATTAAGGAATCATCTAAAAAGTATGACCCTTTCTACCCATGTTGGCTACATGGTTTATGAGGGTTGTGAGTTGTCTAAACTCTCCTCCTAAAATATGACTAGCTCATATGTTTAAAAATATAACTCTTTCTGTGGTTTCAGATTATTACTCAAAAGTTTTTCTCTTAGAAGAGACTTTATTAAAAACTTCTCAAGAAACTCTTTTGGAAATCAGTGTTTCCTCTCTACTTAAATGTAAAAAGAATTACTCTTGGGAATACTTAGTTCACATATATTTCTCAAACTCAAGTGCTCAAGTCTTAAAACAAGTTTAAAGTGATTGTGAAAGACTTCTCAAAAATAGGGTTCATGCCTAATTATGGACGTGAACGACTCAATTCAAGGTTTTCAATAACCATATATATAGAACTCAATACTCGGAAACTCAACAACTCCTGAACTCAAGGACTCAATGATACTACTCATCTCGAGACTACTCGACTCATAGGGTTCATGCGGAATTATGGGCATGAACAGCTCAACTCAAGGACCTTTATGGGTGACATGTAGAAGTCTCACAATTAGGAATATAATCTCAAAAGGGTTAGGAACTCAATACTCAAGAACTTATAACTTGAAGATACTACTCCTCTCAATGATACTGAATTTATCGAGTTCATGCGGAATTTATGGGCATGAACGACTTGACTCAAGGATTGACATAACAATATGGACTAATGTATACGACTCTTCTCATTCTCATACTTACTTCCTCAAAACTCTATTTAAGAACTCAAGTGTTGGCTTTAAAAAAAAACTTTTCAAAATTTATAACTCAAAATAGGGTTCATGTTGAAATATAGACATGAACAAATCAACTCTAGGATCTCAATAACAATATAGAAACTAAATAATTAGGAATAAATTTTTTAAAAGAAACATGAACTCAAGAACTCAAAATCAACTTATCTCAAGAATACTCAAATCTAGGAAAAGAATCCTAGATTACTCTTTTACTGATCTGAAAGTAGATGTAGGGTGTGAGGACGAACTAATCCAACAATATGATAGCCTTAAATACCTGGAAGAACAAGGTTTTTGAAGAATCTTGAAGAATAATTTTGATTAGAAGTCTTCAAACCCTAGCTTGAAGGTAAACAATCAAGAAAACCTTTCTTGAGATTCTTGAATTAGTTTCCTGAAATCTCTATGACCAAAATTATGATTTTCATTAGTGATTCATAATTTGAGTTGGAAAGAATGAAATTATTGGAGAAGGACTTACATTGAAGAAGAATCTTGAAAATGATTGAAAGAATCTTGAAAAAAGATATAAAGAATCTTGAAAATGATTGAAAGAATCTTGAATGGAGTCTTCTATTTTGATTTTTCCTTAGGGTTTTTCCCTAGGGTTTGAGAGAGAAGAGCATGATAGATTAAAAGATTAAAATATGATTGTTTTGAGCCTTATATTAGTCAAGAAATTCGCAGCTCTCATCTCAGGAACTCAACAAGAACTTCATTATCAAAGAACGAAGCACAAAACCTCAAGAACTCAACAAAATTATCAACACACTCAATCTCATGGATGAAGTTCGTAAAAGAAACTCATGATTGGCGTGTGGTCAAACAAACTCAACACTATGGTAGCTTACATACCTAAAAGAACTAGATTCTTGGCGAAATCTTGAATTTCTTGAACGAAAGCTTGAAACTTTGAACTTTTTCTCCTCTTGAATCTTCTCTCTAAAACCCTAAATGCTTTGGGGATGAATGAAACTGATTCTAATCAGTTTAGACCCTTAATTGGGTGTAATTCGCGTTTAGAATAAGTGGAGGTAAGGAAAAGACTACAATACCCCTCCTATTTTTGGGTAACTTTCCTTAAATGGACAGTCTGGCTTCAAAAAGACATATCTCCTTTATACGAGCTCAAAAATTAGTAAACTCGGTGGCGTTGGAGAGAAGACTTAGAGATCTTTTATTTGATATTTTATGGGTTTCCTAACTCATCATGTACTAAAAGTTATGGTCATTTGAAGTTGACCCAAAACTTAAAAGACCTAAGGAATGACTTGAATGAATTCTCTTTAATTCTTTTTGGAACTCAAGATGTTATATCTAGTAACCTCACCTTAATACTTGAGAAATTTTAAATTCCTTGGTAAGATCCTACTCACAACGAAGCATGGTTCGATTCTTAGCTCAGATTTTTTTCTAGGGTGTTACAATTTCACTACTAACTTTACCATTAAACATTCGACCCTTTTTGCCACTCTAAGCTTCCCAAGCCTACCCTTTGTGTCACCCTAAGACCTAAAACAGGCGCCTTAGACCAACTTGTCCCGCTTGAATTAAATCCCTATTATCAGACATGTTCGAAACATTGAACGACCCTAGTCAGTCCCAACACTTAAACCATGCCCAAACCCCCGGTCATCTGCCCGACCTAGTAACCACAACTTAGCAAAAAAAATAACATTCCATATAACCCACAAGTAATACATAGCCCGGACTCCCAGTACTTATCTTGAGTTAGCATACACATGAAACATGTTCCACATAATTACATACAAGTCATACATGAGTCCTAGTCATCTTCCAAGTAACCCAGACCACTCAAGGATCCAACATGCATACATCACATTATATTATATTATATATATATATATATATATATATATACATATACCCGGTCCTCTCATGAAACTCACACACAAACTATTACTGTACCAGTGCAGTACCCCAGCCAACCAGAGTTAGTATTTATATCGTACGTGGTATCCGAGCCAACCATTAATATTCGTGTACCGGCGTGGTACTGATGAGTCCACAAATTGGACTCATTTAGGGCTTTATTTTGATAGAAATAGTGTCCTCAAATGCTAATTTTGTCTCAATATCTGATGAAAACTCTTAAGTTTCAGGTATTTGATGTTTTAGTGGAAGCATGGACACTTAGGCGCAAAAGGGAACAAAAAGGCTCGAAGCCTGAGCATCGCCAAGCACACTTGGCGACACGCCGAAAGGATAGACTCAGCCCTTTGTTCCAGTATGCGACGCCTTGAAGGGAGAGGATCAAAAAGGCGATGAAAGGAGCAGTCGGCGCTTCGCCGAATAGTTCAGCGAAGCAGTACTATACCGCCCAATGGTCCAGAACGTGAAGATGTTGTAGGCAAGAACTCAACGGCGATGAGACAGAAGAAGGGCGAGTCGCCGAGTCATTCAGCAGACTCGACTAACCTCGCCGAATTATCCGCCTGCACTAATTTCTGATGGCTATAAATACTGAACTCTTTATTAATTTTAGAAGTTTCGAACCATTATTATTATTTTCATAATAGAATAGTACGTTTTTAGATATTTTCTCTCAAGTTTGGAGAGGGATTTGGGAGACTTGAAGAAAGAAGGATTTCATCTTCCCCAAGTTGGAAGTGGGTCTTCTCCATTCTTCTTCCTTTGCTTAAATCAAGGTTTAATTTCTTATACCCATTTGATTTTACTATCATTTGAGGTGTATTTTGTTATTGCTTGATGTGTGGCTAAAAACCTCCATTCTTGTGGTGTGATTTAGCAAATATGTGTTGATATCATTGTTGGGTTT
>NW_006239250.1:538920-539024 GCF_000226075.1 Solanum tuberosum | reverse complement strand
TCGACGATCGTAGACACTCATACCGTAGGTTAGTGTCGTTGGTCATGATAAGCATCAGGTACCCAAGTGTCACGACCCAAGACTAGGGCCTAGACGTGACCGGC
>NW_006239250.1:528732-538820 GCF_000226075.1 Solanum tuberosum | reverse complement strand
CACTCATACCGTAGGATAGTGTCGTTGGTCATGATAACCATCAGGGTGTTGTGAAATAGGGGTTTGGGATTCTTAATTTTGCTCACTATTTCTGTGCAAGCCGCTGTGGCGGAATTATTCCCTCCAGGGCGGGGCCAGCGTAGTGGGGTGAGGACTGTTGCGACGGTACAGTCGTAATTTAAGTCAGAAATAAACCCGAAAATCGATTTGGTCTGCATGTTTCGACTTTGAGAGCTAGGAGACGACCCCAGGTGTTTTCTTGATAGTTTTCCACCATTCTTGAAGCTAAAGGTAAGGTTTTAACTGCCCCAATCCATTTTTTGATCCGTAGAATGTAAATTCGTGGGTGATTATCGATGGGGGAGGGTTTTGATATGCAAATTATGGTGGAAAAAGCCCTAATCTGGGTATGTGGATCAAGGGTTTGGCCTAGGGTTGATAATGTTGATTATAATCTGGGTAATTAGACCTCGTTTATTGATCCTTACATTAAATGTATGTTTTTAGCCCACGAACAAGCGGGAAGAATCCGAAAAGAGGAGATTCAAGTGCCTTAGGGGATTCAAGCTTAGACTCAAGGTAGGTGATGGTTGTGATTTCATGTTGGTGTGATGTATGTTAGTAATTACTCCATTATAATGCATGTATGTATGCGAATATTGCATTATTGACCACACTAATCATCAATGAGTATGAATGAAGAATTGTATGCCATGAATCAACTCTTGTTGTATGATTGTGAGAATATACATTGTGATTGTGATTGTTGTTTGTTGAATGGATCGGGTGTTACGTTCCAACACACTAACTTGGATCGGTTGCCACGTTCTGACATAAATATTGGAATGGGTACCACGAACCGGTACAATAACAATTTGGGTTTGGGTTCCATGATAGGACTATTGAATTGGATTCCGTGAGAGGACCATTGAATTGTGTTATGTATCTACTTGTGTTGATTACATTCATATCTAATGGTGATTGAGTTGAAAGATTGTTTGTTGCTCTAAAATGATAACCAATGGGTATTACTGAGAACGTAGAGTGCTACATTGATCCTGAAAAGGTGACTACTATTGTATATGTTTGGTATATGCCTATTTTATAATGTTGTGGTTACTTGCATGTGTTTTACTTATTGGGATAGTCGCGTGATCCTACCAGCTCATTATGGTTGTGTACTAATACTACACTTACTTGTTCTTTGTTGAGTGTAGGACATCTTCAGGCGGCTATTGATAGACCTCAACTAGGTGACTATCGAGCGTGATCAGATTCAAGGGTGAGCCAATTCTTTCATGCTGCTATGGATCTTTCTTGTTTAATTCCACTCTTTTCAGACTCAGATTATTTGTTTAAGGTGTTTGTTTCGTTTCGGGGTTGTACCCCTTGTTCATAGATATGTCGGTAGTAGAATTTTGGTACATTGACTTTCAGGTTCTAGGGGTTGTTCTTCCGCATTAGTTTGGCTAGTTTGTTTAAACCTTTGGAGTTTATGGGAACTCCGTATTTCTTTTGGTCATTTAAACCTGCTTTCGTATCTTTAAATGCATAGTTTTTGGTTAAGTTGTTTAGTCTGGGTTGTAGTAATGGTTCTCCCACCGGAGAGTTAGTGTGGGTGGCAATCATGACGGTCTGGGTCGTGACAAAGTTGGTATCAGAGCCCTAGGTTCGTTGATCTCGTTATACCAAAATGAGTCTAGTAAAGTCTCGCGGAACGGTACGAAGACGTCCGTACTTTTCTTCGAGAGGCTATAAGACTTTGGGAAAAACTCACTTCTTTCTATTCTTTTGTTCTATGACTTGAATCCAATTAGTATCTGGGTGATACAAATTGGTATCTTTCCTCCTTCACTCTATAGTCCGAACTAGGGCAACAACGGTTGTAACACCATTACTAGCAAGAGAAGATGTGTATATACTACCGACAGTTGAATTGGGTCACCATTCAGAACAAGTATCCACTGCCTCAGATAAATGATCTTTGACCAGTTGTAGGGTGCATCAGTTTACATTTTTCTCTTGTATTGGAAGACCGGTAATGGTCATCTATAGAACAAACTAATTTAGAAATTGGGCTTGTCTTTTAGTTGAAACTTGAAAACTGTGAATGTGTATTCCTTGTTGCTTGAATTAACTGTGAATGTGGAAGTTGTATTTGCTTGGACGTGATGATATGATCATGTGCACAATAAGTGTGGGTCTGATTTTTGATATGTGCAATATGCTGGCTGAATTGATTGAAACTATGCAAGTTGTAACTATTGAGTATCGTGCAACTTGTTGTGAAAAGAAGGTCACGAATAAGTTCGATGCAAGGGTCTAGATAATGTACGAGGTGATTCGTAAGAAAGATCTGGACGTGTCTTGCGCTTGAGTAATAACCGCGTGAGTGTCTGGGTGTATCCTGGGGATGTGTGGGATATGGTGTTGAATTAATGAGAATGAGTTGGATTGTGTATCGTTGGATTGATTCGGGGTAGACAATGATTATCCTAGTTCATAGGATTATCCTAAATTGCTCAGTAAAGCTGAAACCCGTTGGGAGATTTAGAAAAGAGAAAAACCCCAGAAAACTTATTGTCTGGGTACTATTTCCGTCTGAGCTGCTGAGGCAGGATTTTTTTCGCCAGAGCGGAAATTCCTCTCAAGAGCGGGACAGGGCGAGACAGAAACTCAGCCCAGTCTCATCTATTTTTCCCATGTTTTCTTATAGAAGACGAATCGAATCCGAATAAACCCCTGCAATCCAATTAGTGTTCAGCAATTGAGGACACACTATAAACCCTTTTAATAAATCGAATGTTGTAAAAAAAACAGCAGAAAAATTGGCATCCATGTGATTACAAAAGTAAAAGGGGTGTGCAAAATTTTCTAAATGTGAATTTTGGTTAACTTCGATTGCCTTTTTGGGGCATGTAGTTTCAAGGGAACGGGTAATGGTAGATCCCCAAAAGATTGAAGCAGTCAGCAATTGGGTTTGACTAAGTTCCGTGACTGAAATTAAGAGTTTTATGGGGTTCGCTAGCTACTATTGTCGCTTGTGAAGGGATTAAGGTCAAATTTGCAAATTCAAGTGCATAGGTGACATCATTCAAGAAGTTTTGGTAAGGGACGGTTAGATAATGAACACCATTACTATAGAAAATGCATTTAGTATTGTTGTCATAACATGTATGGGTTGTTCAACGTATGATGAAATTAAGTTATGTCATTTGAGGTTCGAAGTTCTACTAAGATTTCATGGATTGTTTGTATATGAAGAAGAGGTCAGGATACGACTGCTCCAATAACAGCGAGGTATACTTGGTTAAATTATTAAGTGTGTTACAATTATGGAGAACATGAGCATATGAGGAGGAAATCAGCAAGGCCGTGGAGGCTGGGGAAATGGTAATGTGGGTAGAGGAGTAGTGCATTGCAACCATGCAATGAGGTTGCCCGTCAAGATGACAGGGCTCGGTTTTATGCCTTTTCGGGCAAGACCAAGGCTTAGGGTCTGATGCAGTGATCACAAGAACTATTATTGTTTGTGACCGGATGGCTAATGTGTTGTTTGATCTAGGTTCTACTTATTCTTATGTGTCCGTGCGATTTGCCTATGAATTTGATATGATTTGTGATATACTTGATGCCTTTATCCATGTTTCTACTCCAATTGAAGAGTCAGTCATAGGCACCCATGTATATCGTGTTGTCCTGCTGTGTTTATGGATTTTCAGATTTGGGTTGATTTGGTTATGCTGGATATGACTGACTTGATATAATCTTAGACCTGACTCGGTTGTCCCCCCTATTATGTTGTGCCTAATGGTAATGCTAAGTTGGTAACTATAGAGATCCCGGGTAGGGAAAGGTTAGAGTGGCAAGGGGGTACAAGCCTAAGTCAGCTAAGGTCATATCTTTCGTGCGGGGTAGGAAACTGGTGGGGCGGGATTGTTTGGCATGATTGGCTCATATTAGGGATGTTGAGGTTGAATCCCCCTCTATTGAGTCTATTTTTGTGGTGTCAGAATTGAGAGAGCCTAAAGCTCAAATCCAGGAACTTCTTGATTAAGGTTTCATCCCTCCTAGTGCTTCCCCATGGGGTGTTCTTGTCTTCTTTGTTAAGAAGAAGGATGGTAATATGAGGACTGTTGATTTTATCTTAAGTCATAAAGGGGTGGATTAATTCCGGGATGACAAGCTTATGGATAAAGAAAGTTCCATTGAGTATACTTGTGTGAAGGTAATTGAAGTATTTTAGTTAGAAAGTGTGCATAAAAATTAGGTTAGTCCTTTGAATTTCATGGGTATACCTGAGTTTGAGGTGTCGTGTTGATGAAAAGTTTGACTTGTGGTGATAGTCAGGGCCAAATGAGCACAAGGGTAATAAGAGTTTGTGATGGAATGCAAATATATAATAAGTTGGCAACTATTAAAAAAGACTTGAGAAAGGAGTGTACAAACATTAGCTCGAGTGTGATGATAAGTGCTTGGTTTTTGTTTTTGAGTTTAGTAAAGAGTATGATTGAAATTTTAGCAAAATATATTGTAAGATCGATGGAGATGCGATCAATGATAAATGGAGATCCATGAATTCATAAACATCTTCAAGGTACAAACTAAGGTTGATAGAGAAAGGGATTATGTTATACGATGGAATTTACAATTTTGATTTTTCATTGTAAGTCTACATTCGGGGTGATGTATTTTGTCAAGGTATGAATTGGCAAGGTGAGAAATGATCAATTGTATCCGTTATTGAGCATTTGAAAGGACTTACACATGGGTTAAGTTGTAAGTTTATTACTATTGATTGTTAAGTACCTAAGAAAGGTTTCATTTTTAAAAGTGTTGGTTTATAATAAGGTAAATGGTCGGAGTGGTTATGATGGTTGTTAGTATTATGAGTATGATTCACTAGCTATGCTTTAGTGTTTTCACTTTTGTGGGTGGATCCCTAGTGGTGGATCAGGGGTACCAAATCCTGCGATGTTCTCTTGGTTGAGTGGGAAGATTAAGAAGATTTGGTTATTTCGAATGACATAATTGGTGTTGTCTTGGAGTTGTTAAAGTATTTTAGTGGTTCGACATGTACCACTTGCTTACGAGAATTCATAGAAGAGCTACCCTGTGTGGTCATGGTTGTCCGACAATCTTAATATTCGTCTAGTCGTCGAGATCATGTATTGATTGTGTGTGGATGAATGCGAGGATCATTGGGTCCAATTCTACTGTTCTTAAAGGTAATCTACAATCATAATTGCTAAATTTAGCATTCAATAGTATGGTTAGAGGGTTGTATGCTTGGACATATCCCTCGATGAGTATCTGATGTCTAAAGATCAATTTTTGTTACTTAAGCTCATGGAAATTTATGTTGTGTGAAGGAGATGTTGATAAGAACTATGATTGGTTAAGTATTATGAGTGTGTGTTGGTTGGTTTAGGTCCACCTCTAATTATAGCGAGTATTAATTTAGAAATTTATCATGCTTATGTGAGAAAGGATTAGTCCTGATGATTGTGTCAAGGTCCTTGATAACATGTGGCAGACGGGAGTACGATCAACTTTGGTGGTTATTGAGAATAGCTTTTGTTGTAGTTAAGTTTACATACAACAGTAAATTATCATTCGAGTATTGAGATGACCTCATTGAGGCATTGTATTTGAGGATGTGTAGGTATTCAATTGGGTGGTTTGAGGCTGAAGATGTGAAACCCTTTGGGATTTGATTTGGTGAAAGATGCTCATGATAAGGTGAGAATCATCCAAGCTAAGCTTCTAGCAGCCCAGAGTCAACAGAAAAAGTATGTAGGACAAGTATCCCCAGTAATTCAGCGTTTCAGATACTACTATACCTTTACTTTAGCCATACTTTCCTAGTTGATCACTCGGGGACGAGTGATGGGTAAATTGGTATCTATTGTAACGACCTGACCCTGTCGTTATAGAAAATCCAATGGGAAAAGAATTGGGGACAGAAAACTTTAGAGTAGTAACTTTGGATTTCCTAACCTAGTCCAGATTTGGACGAAATCGGAGTCAGTGAGGTCTAGGGAAATCTGGTAACAAATGAGATGTCTAATTATGATTTTGATAACATGAATAGATAGCTAAGACGTTATGGAACTCGTACGACTTTACGGAATTGAATTCTGGTGAGTAGAACTCCCAAAACTGATCTTAGCGTGAACAGGTATTTTCTGAGTGTCATGGGATGAAGGGGTGCTGTGAAATGGGGGTTTAGGATTCTTAATTGTGCTCATTGTTTCCGTGCAAGCATTGTGACAGAATTATTCTTTCCAGGGCGGGGGCCCTATAGCGGGGTGAGGACCGTTGTGGCGGGACAGTCGCGATTTAAGTTAGAAATAAATCCCAAAATCATTTTATTGTGCAAGTTTCGACTTTGAGAGTTAGGAGACGACCTCAAGTGCTTTCTTGATAGCTTTCCACCATTCTTGAGGCTAAAGGTAAGGTTATAACTCCCCGAATCTATTTTTCGATCCGTAGAATGTAAATTCGTGGGTGATTATCGATGGGGGAGGGTTTTGATCTGGAAATTATGGTGGAAAAAGCCCTAATCTGGGTATGAAGATCAAGGGTTTGGCCTAGGGTTGATAATGTTGATTATAATCCGGGTAATTTAACCTCGTTTATTGATCCTTGCGTTAATTGTATGCTTTTAGCCCACGAACAAGCGGAAGAATTCGGAAGGAAGATTCAAGTGCCTTAGGGGATTCAAGCTTGGATTCGAGGTAGGTGATGGTTGTGATTTCATGTTGGTGTGATGTATGTTAGTAATTACTCCATTATAATGCATGTATGTGTGAGAATGTTGCATTATTGACCACATTAATCGTAAATGAGTATGAATGAAGAATTTTATGCCATGAATCAACTCTTGTTGTATGATTGTGAGAATATACATTCTGATTGTGATTGTGGTTTGTTGAATGGATCGGGTGTTACATTCTGACACACTAACTTGGATCGGTTGCCACGTTCCGGCATAAACATTGGATCGGGTACCACGAACCGGTACACTAACAGTTTGGGTTTGGGTTCCATGAGAGGACCATTGAATTGGGTTCCATCAGAGGACCATTGAATTGTGTTGTGCATCTACCTGTGTTGATTACGTTCATATCTAATGGTGATTGAGGTTGAAAGACTGTTTTTTGCTCTAAAATGATAATCAATGGGTATTACTGAGAACGTGGAATGCTATATTGATCCTGAAAAGATGAGTAATATTGTATATGTTTGGTATATGTCTATTTTATAATGCTGTTGTTACTTGCATGTGTTTCATTTATTGGGATAGCCAACACTGTGGTTGTGTACTAATACTGCACTTGCTTGTTCTTTGTTGAGTACAGAGCATCTTCAGGCAGCTATTAATAGACCTCAGCTAGGTAATTGTTGAGCGTGATCGAATTCAAGGGTGAACCAGTTCTTTCAAGCTGTCATGGATCTTTATTGTTTAAGTCCACTCTTTTCGGACTCAGATTATTTTTTAAGGTGTTTGTTTAGTTTCGGGGTTGTACCCCTTGTTCTTAGACTTGTCGTTAGTAGAGTTTTGGTACATTGACTTTCAGGTTCTAGGCGGGGTTGTTCTTCCGCATTAGTTTGGCTAGTTTGTTTAAACCTTTGGAGTTTATGAGAACTCCGTATTTCTTTTGATCATTTAAACATGCTTCCGTATCTTTAAATACATAGTTTTTGGTTAAGTTGTTTAGTCTGGGTTGTAGTAATGGTTCTCCCACCGGAGGATTAGTGTGGCTGTCAATCACGATGGTCTGGGTCGTAACAAGTCGACCCTGATTAGCACTCTTTGTAAATGTTCCTAAAGACTATAATAACATTGGATCTAATGACAATTAAGTAATGTCAATAAAATTTTAACATTATTTATTAATATGTATATTTATTGATGCTAAAAAATATTTTTGCGCTATTTAGGTGATTGATCTGAGATATCGAAGTCATGAAGTCCATGTCAAACATTGATATCCAAAGACGAAGAGTATCCAATCCTCAATCTTTAAAAAGTTATTAAACAACTTCTATTTCATTATTGGATAAGGTTTTCTCCTCTCTTTGATCTTGTCAAAAAGGAAAAGGTAATAAAATACCGGTAATTAATAACGACCAAACAAATTGAATCTGACATATAATTTTTCATTGATATATTTTTTTTTTCATTTAAGCACATGTTAGATTATTATTATACATGATTATAATAAAAATAAAAGGTACTAGAAATTATTTATATTTTATAATGACATAAAATTCTCTTTTCAGATTTTTCTATTTCGTTTCTCGTCACTTGTTTTTCTCCGACTCGTTTAACAAACCATTGCTCTTATAAAAAAGCTTTCTGTTTTTTTTTGAAGAAGTCCTTCCTTCTTAAAAGGGGTGGTTTGATTAATCAGTTAAGAATTAATTGTTCCCCCACATTTTGAATCAAGAAAAAAAAATGTTTTTTCTTATTTTCTTTTCCGAAAATAAATGAAAAAGTTCAGATTCGGATTGGATCGGGTCGATACGCATGGGCAACCAAAGATCCGTGAATCTTGACCCTCGAAATCTATCATAAGTAACTACACATGAAAATAATTGTTTTTTTTCTTGGGTTTTTTAGTTGCTTTATTTGTCTCAGTTTATGTGACACCATTTAACTTGACACCAGAAAATTTAAAAAGTTTTTTCTTTTTTTGAAATTTATGGCCTAAAATAAACTTTAGAGATTTATGTTATTATACATAATTTTCATTAAAGATAAAAAGAAAAAATTTAAAGTTACTTCTTTTATTAATTATAAAAGGTAATTCCTTTTTTCTTTTAAGACACACACTGAAAAATAAAAATAAAAATGTGTTCCATAAATTAATTGAGAAAATATTTTACTATGTTGGCTTGTGATGTTATAGATCATATTATTTTGGGATAAGGGTCTGAAATATACCCCAACTTTGGTCGGATTTGCTGTTGCGATACTAAACTTTCATAAGGACCTACTACCTCCCTAGACTATTTAATACCGTATTTTTATCCCCTAAACTATTTAATAGTGTATTTTAAAGGTATATATGTGCCCACGTGGACACATTACTATT
This sequence comes from Solanum tuberosum, assembly GCF_000226075.1. Classification (NCBI taxonomy): domain Eukaryota; kingdom Viridiplantae; phylum Streptophyta; class Magnoliopsida; order Solanales; family Solanaceae; genus Solanum; species Solanum tuberosum. The sequence goes on along the minus strand of NW_006239250.1, from coordinate 529,716 downwards.
TATAATTTTGCATTATTTTTTATGTCCACGTGGACAAATATATATGTTTAAAATACGGTATTAAATAGTCTAGGGAGGTAATAGGTCCTCATGAAAGTTTAGTATCGCAACAGCATTCCGATCAAAGTTGAGATATTTTCCAGACCTTTATCCCTATTATTTTGGGTTATTCCTATGTCAAAAAAGAAACAAGGGAACGACGGCAGTCCAAAATATACAAACGACGCCAACAAGAAAAGAAGCTTACACGTTGACAATTCATTTTTTGAGTTTTTGACCTAACTATTTTCATTGAAACTATCAACTAAAGTTTGCTCTACAATGACTTGTAAAATCATGTATTTAATTACAAGGAATATAATATCCTCATATTGTTTTTAAAAAGGGTATTTAACATATCAGAATTCGATTACTTTCTATTTTTTAAAATTGAAATAGTACTATTTTGTCAAAGAGAAAAGATATGTCATAAATATTACGATAATTAATACATATCGTTATTATAACTAAATTACGAAAGCTTGATCAAATATCAAGAGTCGGTCAAACTGCATACAGACTTGAACTCAAAACCTTTCACCCAAAAACCAAAACCTCAAACACCAAGCTACAAGCTGCTTTATAAACAAGAATACAAAATTAAGACCATGAAACAGATCGATAAAGCGGAATTATCAAACAAATTGGTTGGTATACATTATTTTCAAAAGTTTAAATCAACAAAAGTCTAACAGAATATTGCATATATGCTTAATTTGACTCTAAAAAGAAAGTAACTTCAAAGTTTTTTTTAATTTGTTTTTCATTTGGTTTTTGATACTCGCATTGGAGTCCGAAAAAAATTTCCATACTAAGAAACATAGTAAGATACCGGAATTACACAAAGCATTCGTCACATACAAAAGAGTTACAAAAGAAAATTTATTTTACATAAAATTCTATACAGCACCAGCGGAGATATTATACGAGGAAATAAAACCTCCG
>NW_006239250.1:518286-528392 GCF_000226075.1 Solanum tuberosum | reverse complement strand
TGCTTAGCATCTGGTGCGTGGGCAATTTTGATTTTGAGGGCCCCAACATCGGGTGAAACGGGTCTGCTCTGATACCATGTTAAATTAAGTCTTAGGCCTAACTCACACCCCAAAAACTAGCTCAAAGGGAGGAGGATTGCCCAAGCCTTATAAGGAGTCCACCCATCTCATTAACCACCGATGTGGGACTTTTGTCATTCTTTAACAAGAACAACTACATCCACTGCGCCACATTCTTTGATGGTAGTAATTTTAAGGGATAAGACACAAGTACACTCCTAAACTATGACTGGAAACTCAGAGACACACATTAACTAAACTAAGGTCCTATTACCTCTCTAATCTTTTTTTTTTGTAATTTTGTACACCTTTTTGACCTACGTGGCCTCCAAACATCTCCCACGCGCTTGTACTAAGTGGAGTCACTGTGCCACATAAGCTAAAAGGTCTACAAAATTACAAAAAAAATGAGTTCAAAGATATATGATCTTAGTTAATTAAGGTGTATCTCTAAAATTTCGATCATAATCCAGGGATACTTGTGCTTTTATCCCTAATTTTAAAGTTCTAACTTCTTCGATGTGCATATCCAACGAGTAACAACACAAGATTAGATAACCATTTCTCTACCAATTTTTGGAGAATCCATCTGTATACATGGGTGGTTTCTGAGTTCACGTGAAGTTATGATTTCCTCCCAAATCATGTATAGTATGTCATATTCTTTTTAAAATATTTAAATATCATTTTCTCAATTCGGAGTTCTGATCCTGTGTTATAGCAATGTATTTTTATTTTTTTTATTTGGTTTATTCTTTCAATAATTTGACACAATATTGAAATTTTTGTTGCCCAATTTTCACGGTAGATGTTTATACAATTGATACAAAATATATATACTAAAACTAATATAGTAGTTGATGATGTAGCATATAGTATAATGGATTCAATCGATACCAACATTTTCGAAACGATCAATAAGTAAGATGTCAAAGATATATAACTATTTTAAGTAATAAGATTGCACCAATAATCAATTAGAGAAGTGCTCATTTTGCTGCGGTTTATTTGGGAGGGTTACATGACATCCGCAAAAATATATTAAATGTTGGGGCTAACTGACACTATCAAAATACAGTCCTCACAATTGCAGTTTTTTAAAGAAAAAATTATGTAAATACATTTTATCATATTTTTTAAAAAAATTACCATTTGAAAAAATGATAAAAATCCATACTCTCCCCTATTCTCATACGTATACATCACTTTACGTGATGTATCGAGACGTACACGATATATCGAGACGTTAAGTGATGTATTTGAAACTGAGATGTGATATATCGGGATGTTGAACGATGTATCCAAAACCGGGACGCGATGTATTGAGCCGTTTTGGGATGTATTCGGATTCCACCAAATTTAAGAGATTTTTGTAATTTGAAAAAAAAGTAAGAATATAATGTAATTAGCTCTTAAAACTATGAGATTTGTGTAAAATTCCCCTTTTTTAACCACCATTAATAAGCAAATTCGGCTATTTTAACATACAACCTTTTCAAATAAAATCATTAAATAAGTGAATTTACATATTGCGGGAGTTATGACATCACAATACGTAATTTCAACCTATGAAAATAGAATATTTTTTATAGGGAGTGTTTCCCTCCGAATTAGACCTTACGCAGCGTGAATTCAAAGTCCAATATACAATTATCAGACACTAAATAAAAAATTAAAAAATAATAATAATATTTTTTGTAGTGAATTACAAATGGGTAATGAGTTTATTCGTAAGAAATCACCCATTTCTTTGTAACAGTGCACTCATTTTCTTGAAATCCTAAATTTATCTTTTAACTTAACATGAAATTCATTCTTAATTTTATTTTGGCGCAGACTATTTTGTTCCCAGAAATCAACATATAATGAGTATAATATAGATAAGCCATACCTTATTTAATTTTGCAGAGAACAATAATTGTTTTATAAAATTTGGTGTATATAAGGCTATTGTCAACGTCAACCAATGCATGTTTGTACCCCAATAATTTAACTTCAAGCCTCCCTCCCCTAATTTAAAATTAGAAATATAACGTAATGATGACAAAAATGTTCCAAAAAGTTGAAATAGTCATTAAAAAAAATGATAATAGCGTTGTATAAATAAGGGTCATGGGTTTGTTACAACCACTGCAATGATTAAAAGATAGACGTGCCAGCCCATAGTTTTAATTTCCTTTTATGCATATCCTACCTCCTTATTTATTCTTCATCCTAATCCACCAACCAACCACACACCAAATTTTGGCTTAATATTGATTTTTTTTTTAATAACTAGGTCTATTTTCGATTGAATTCATAAATGTAATGAGAATATTAGGAATGAAAACATGTATCGATTCTTAGTCATTTATCGAAATTTAATTATTTTAAATTGGAATAAAAGAGGATGGAAAAACAAAAAAGAAATTGAACATTGAAAGAGAATGGAAAACCTAACCATTCAAGGAAATTTGTGTGGTTGTTGAATAATAAAATTGTTACAAAGGATATTGTTAAATGGTAATTAATTTTTTTCACTCTAAATTAGAGTTAGGTGCTAAAATTTCTTTCTACGACGTGAATCTGAACTATTCAGGCCAATTCTAACACAAATGTTTTTAAAAATACTTTTAAAATTTCAAATTCTACTATGTTTTTTATTCCTTGAGCTTTCACATACTCTAATCGTTAGCTTTATTAATATTTTAATGATCATACTAACCCTAAATGATCTGCACAAGAAAAACATAACCATAGAGGAAGCATTCAAGATTCATAATGTTTCCATGAATAATAGATAACACATACGTTTATGCTAGAACACGTATGATCATATTAGAACACATAAACTTGCTGAAATTTATTTCGAGAAGCAGAGTCAAGCCCTTAAGAAAGGATTACTTTTAAAACAAGCAAAGTTGGGTTAAGAAAGGGCTACTTTAAAGGTAAGATTGATACAAGACCGATGAACAGATTGTTGAGCTGGCAAGTTGGTTAAAACTATCATTTAAATAGTTAGTTATATTGTTAAACCAATTAGTTACACAGCTCCCGCCTAATGGAATAGTACAAAATTGTGTTGAAGGGTTCCCCAATATTACCTTAGATAAGGACATTTCCTTTACAACATAACATCAATAGGCCAACATTCTTTAAGAAACCATTTTGGAGACATTCAAGCACATAATGGGGACTTTCACATAATAGTCGTTAGACTTAGGGAGCTCACTTTAGTATCTTCAAAGCCTACTCGTGCCATGTGTAGATAGCATCCCATACTACTACCTACACGTTGTAGAACCTATCCAATAACTAGAGTGCACATCCCACATGATGGGAATAGGCATAACCGACATAGACCATACTAGCTAGGCATGGAATCCGGAGTCTATCCTACTCCGTGGAGGTTGTTCTACTTGCCAAGGGTAGAACTAGTAAGCAACCCATGTAGGCACATGGTTTAAGGGATGTCCAAGGAAGTTCATTGTGCCTAATCTCATACTCAACTAGGCCACCTTCCTAACCAAATCCACTCGGTGCTAGCCTTATTTCCCAGAAAGGTAACATACACAACTTCCATATAAAATATATACATATGTAATTAATCTGTTTGCTTTAATTTGATCTTTGTCTTTAAAATCTAAAATAGACAAGTGTCAATCATCTAATTAAGCCCTTAAGGAAATGGGGAAAGAATTAATGGAGCCAATAAGAAGCACCCAATGCAATGTTCAAGTATCCAATTTTGTCTCACCAAATCCTATTCCATATTTCATTTTATTTTCATGATATTTAGTGTTGGATATTAATTGTCCTAAGTTTCTTATCATAAATAGGTTTTCCTTTATTCTTTTTAGGAAAAGGTTTAGGAGTGACTATTCCTTTTCTTGTAGGAAAAAGTTTAGGACTCTATAAATAGAGCCTTGCTTCTTCTAATTTAATCAACATTCACAATGTAGTCATATGGGCTTTGAGAGTTTTGGTTATGGGGAGAATTTGCAAGAAACAAGTGTTATGTTATCACTTGTGTGAGCCTCTCATGTATTTCGAGTGAATTAGTTGAGGTTATTTCTCTCTATATTTTATATTCTCATATTTATATAGTGAATTGCTCATCTCCTTTGTGGACGTAGGTAGATTGACTGAACCACGCTAAATTTTTGTGTCTTTTGATATATTTCTCGTTTGTCTTCTTACTCTTGGTCTTCCGAGGTTTGCTTTGTTAGCTTCCACATAACACCTAATTTTTGGTCCTAACAAGTGGTATCAGAGTCAGGTCTAATGGTTCAATGATGGAGCCAGATTCAATGGCTCAACGATTCAATCGTTGAATCAGGTTTAAAATCGGGTGTTCATCTTGGTGAGTGTAGTTCTAGCCGCAACCTATTTTACAGTAATGATGATTTTTATTGGAGAAATTTTTTCAGAGAATTTCTCTGTGTTGAGACATAGATTTTGCAAAGAAGATTATCAAGAGGAGATGCAAGTTGTTGAAGATTATGTGAAGAAGGTGGACACATTTATATTGTCAGAAATTCAGGCCAATGGGGAGATTTGTTGGGTATTAATCGCCTTGAGACCATAAATAGGTTTTCCTTTTAGGAAAATGCTTCGGAGTGGCTAGTCTTTTTCTTGTAGGAAAAGATTTAGGACTCTATAAATAGAGGTTTATTCCTTCTAACTTAATTAGCATTTAGAACGTAGTCCTAGGGGCTTTTAGAGTTTTTGTTACGGGGAGAATTTGTGGGGCACAAGTTATATGTTATCACTTGTGTCATGAACCTCCCATGTATTCCGAGTGAATTGGTTGAGGTTATTTCTCTCTATATTTTGTACTCTCATATAGTGAATTGATCATCTCCTTTGTGGACGTAGGTCGATTGAATAAACCATGTTAAATCTTTGTATCTTTTGGTAGATTTCTCGTTTGTCTTCTTACTCATGGTCTTTCGAGATTTGCTTTGTTATCTTTCGTACAACACCTAATATTTGGTCCTTAGTTTGTAAGGTATGCTAGTTTTTATACGAATATTATTTATAAATATCTATTTTAAGCTTGTACATATGTAATAAATATTATTTATAGATTTCTATTTTTAGCTTGTAGATATGTAATAAATATTATTTATAGATATCTATTTTAAGCTTGTAGATTATTTACACAAAGCTTGAGTTGACTTTGTTTCTTAATCATCAAAACGATAATTCATCATAATTCAACAAGCTGCCTAATTAGTGATCACACTTAGCACTAGCTAGGTCACAACCCAATTAATTAGATACAACCCCCCCCCCCCCCCCCCCCCTTCTCGCGAGTCAAGTGGAGCATTCATGATCAAAACTCATCTTTATTGAAAAATCGAAGAAAAATCCTTAAGCTAGAAATAAACCTTTACGCCACAGCATGCTCAACATGATTGTAAGGCTCCCTTTATAAATAAGCCAGAATGCATAAACATGTCTTTTAACTTGGATTTAATTGACATCTATGTTTTCTAACTTTGGCTATGCACAAGTGGGCATTTGTATAAAATTAAACAAATAAACACATTCGTCCTACGCAACATCCTACATGGAGATTTTCTATCTCACGTGGCATCCTACGTGTATTACATGTCACGTAAGATACATGTGTTTACTTGTTCTATCGTATACAAGTTTAAGTGTCTAATTGTACACACCTAAAATTGGAGAGCATAAATGTTAGCTGAAATCAAGTTATATGACATATTTATGTATAATGCCTATAAATAATGTACATTACGTAAGATTTAAGCAATTCTATATATATCCCATTCCATGCATAGCTAGTTATTAGATTTATATCCTAAATGACAATGCTTCACGTTCAAAATCTTTTTTCCCTTAATACAAAAGGTACTACCAACAACTAAGTTGTTTTCTGAAAATAGTACTCATTTCTTTACCAAATTTTCATACAAAATTAGATCAAAGAAAATTAGTCACTTAACATTAGGAATTGATCATGGCATTGGCCCGTCTTCCTCTTTTATTACAGCATTGAGTGATCATCAAGGGGATGTTATTGCTAATAATGGAATAGGGATTGTTGACTTTTTTGAAGCAAAGAACCTCCTTGTCACTGGTGCTACGGGATTTCTTGCAAAAGGTAATAAATATTTCATTAACAATTTAAGTTTTTATACACTATCATATATATGTGTAAATAATTTTTTATACTAGAAGGTCATTTATATTTCCTGTTGAAGTATGAGATCACAATGCAAGATGATGATATGAACTAGAAAGCATTCCACTTTATCCCTAAGTATTTATTCCTTTCCCAAGGTTTGAACAATCGTCACATTGTTTCAGGTTGAAGTGTGGAACCATTTCATCGATAAGACTTATATATATATGTTGTTAGAAAGAACATTACTTTATTTACTTAATAATATTTTTATCATGCTCCTCACGCGTGGTCCTAATTATTTTTCATGATCCAAACACAAATGGATATTCTTTCAAATAATGGTGGCGGTACGACTCAAAAGAACATGTTATGTGTCAATTATATTGTCCCTCAATGATCAAAAAGAGAAATGCTAATAGGTTTTTAGACTAAATGGGTCTCCCACTCATCAGACTAGTCTAATTTTGAGTTGGGCTTTCACTTTGGTCTATAACAATGGTATTAGAGCAAGTTGATCCATGCATGCATAGGGCCGCGACTCGAAGTGGTGGCCTGGATCCAAGAGGGTGACGATATTTCCAGTTGTGACCAACGAGATCATTTTTTTACAAGGTCGTTGGTTCTCAAGTGGGAACAAAATTGTTATGTCCTAATTGTTCGTGTGTGACCACCTCATCTAAAAAGCATATTCCCTATGTCGTCCCGGTTAATATATATGACTTACTCTCCCTTTTAGCCAGTCCCAAAAAATTTACACCTTTCTATATTAAGCAACAATTTAACTTTAAAAATGTCCATTTTACTCTTAATAAAATGATTTATAGCCACACAAATAGTAGCGATCGCTTATTTTAGACAACAAGTTTCAAAAGTCTTTTCTTTATTAAACTATGTGCCGAGTCAAACTAACTTATATAAAATGAAACGGAAAAAGTACATTGTAAAAGAAAACACATATTTACTCACTTAATTATATTCTCAACATTTCCAATAAAACAATTATTTGCAGCTCTGATTGAAAAGATGCTAAGAACCACACCAAAGATAAACAAGATATATCTCCTTATTAGGGTAAAGGACAAGGAAACTGCATTTGCCAGATTAACAAGTGAAGTAAGTTAATTTAAGAATTCTTTCTTTCTTCAGTACTTTCATGCTAAATTTAAGTTCCGAAGTCATCATACAATCAAAAAATTGTGTAATAACGTCATTTTTCCAGATATTTTTTGGTTGGTATAAAAAAATGTTGTTATAAAAGAACATATATGAAAAAGTCAATTTCCAAGAAAACTTAACGATTATAGTGAATCGTTATTATAAAGAATTATTATTATAAAGATGTCTAACCATATAATATGGATGCATTGTTTTCCAATCAAATAATAGAGTCAAAATTATTTAAATGCCTAAAAAATATGCATCGGGAATCATATGAATCGTTCATACTACGAAGTAAATTGGTTGCTGTGGTTGGACATATCCATGAGCCAAACCTTGGTGTAGATATTATTAGTGCTCATCAAATAGCTCAAGAAATTGATTTGATTGTTGATGCTGCAGCAAACACCAAATGGGACTTGAGGTTAACTCTCTCTCTATTTTTTTCCTTTTTTTTTACAAATACACAATTTATTTAAGAGATAAGTGTCAAAAACACACCTCAATTATTTCCTTTTTTTGAGTTTCATACATAAACTATTTGTTATTAGTTTAAGAAACATATCACAGTGGTGTCTAATACACTCTCTTTTATTTGCAAAACCTTGCACATTCCACATGGATACAATATTCCACCTTAACAAAAACTAAATATAATATTAATATTAGTTAAAAAAAACTAAAGATTAAAGTAATACTAATAAAAAAATAATTATATTTTAATAAAAAATATTTTTTTTAAAAAAATATTTTTTCTCACCCACTTCACCATCTCCCCTGTTAGTTTGGAACTAATATTAAGTTTTGATGATTTAACAAACTTAGGGATCTAACAAGGAACCAGATCCTTGTTATTAAGACTACTGGCAGGGGAAATGAATGAATAAACTCAGTGTGAGGAATATTTGTGTGTAATCATCAAAAAGGGAGAAAATGTTATATTCTAGGTGTTTTGATGATCCTCAGAAATGCAGGGACCTGGTCCCTGGCAGAGTGCTCTCGTCCAGATTCAAATGGGGTACAACTGTAAAGCTGTCACGTTAGGTGGTAGGTGAAAAGTGAAGTGTACTGCACCAGTAGGAAGAGCGGACGAGATTGTCTGTTACAGTGTCTCACAAATGCTCTTGTCCCTGGCATAATTCTCTCCATCAGATGCGTAATGGGATACAACTGTAAAGCTGTCCTGCCAGTCAGTGGTTAGTGAGGCGCCAACGTACTAACCAATCAGAATAGACGAAGGTGTTTGTCCAATGGGAACTCCCAAAGAACATTGCAAGGGACCTGGTCCCTGCAAGACTGCGATATGAAAAGGTGACAAGACAACCGTCAGAAAAGCTGCCACCTCTGATGTGGTAGGTGAACAACCTTTATGAACAGCAGGCTTTCAGCCAATAAGGTCGTCTCAAGGAGTTTGTGTGTGTCTAAGATAATCTCCTCACCAAAAACACAAACTCAAGTTTTGGCAAACAAAGTTTTGAATTTCAGAAAATCCAAAAGCTAAAAAGAAGAAGCCATCTTCAAGGAAGTATTATCCTCAAGAGCAACAGGGACCTGATAGAGGTGCAAGCTGTCTAGTTGTCTTAGGATTATATCTTTTGTGCTTACATTGTAAATCTCTTCCTAATCTATAAAGGAAATAGATCTTTGTTCAGTTCTGAAAAAATTCTAAATCAGTTAGGTTGATTGGTTTAGATGGCAACATTGTTGTTGCTTAGTTGAATTCTAAATCATCTAAGAGTTAGGTGGTTTAGTGGGCAACATTGTTGTTGCTTAGTCAAAGTCTAAATCGTCTAGAGGGTGGTGGTTTAGTGGGCAACCTGTGTGTTGCTTAGTTAAATTCTAAGTTATTCTGTGCCGGGTAGCTTAGTGGGCAATAGTGATATTGCTTAGTTGCTCTATTTGTAGTGGAATGCTACATTTAGGGGGAAGGGATTTAGAGGTAAATTCCTAGGTTGCAAGTTGTTGTAATCTGAATTGTTGCTCTATTTGGAAGAAATGGAGTTTGGTTTGAAAAGCCTGTAAGGACAGGTTGTGGTTTTCACCGCCCTTGAGCAAGGAGGTTTCCACGTAAAATCATTGTGCAGATTTTACTTCCAGCCATTTACTTTCTGCATTTATTTCAGCTACTGTTCTTGCTTTGTCAAGGGACCTGGTCTGTTGACGTATAGTGGATGCTGACTACTGTGGATGCTGACTACTGCTTGTGCTTACACTCTATTCTTACTGTGTCAAGGGCCTTGGTCCATTGACTGTTAGTGGACGCGTATATTCCAACATCCCCCTCCACAATCCCCTGTCCTTTTATTTTTTAACATTCTTTTATAAAATATTTTTAAAAAATTTAGACCTCACCCCTCCCCCACTCCTTCCTCAAATATTTTTTGATATTATTTTAATAAAATAAAATAAAAATAAAATTCTAACCCACTCCGTCTAACTCTCTGTTCCTAATTTTTTTTTTTTTTTTTTACATTTTTCTCATTTTGTATTAGACATGTACATATATTTTTAGGAAACTACTTTTTTCTACCTGCATACCGAAAATAACAGAAATAAAAAAATTATTTTAAAACAAGCCTTGCTGCAAATAAAACAAATATTTAAAAAAAAATATATCTATATATCTAATACAAAACGAGAAAAAAATTGAAAGCGGACTGTTATGTGGGGTGAGGTAGAATTGTTTTTTTTTTTAGAACAAATTAAAATAATATCTAAATTATTATTTGAAGGGACGGGGGGGGGGGGGGGG
>NW_006239250.1:505507-518268 GCF_000226075.1 Solanum tuberosum | reverse complement strand
GTGGGGGGGATGAAGTAAGAATTTTTTTCAAACTTTTTAAAAACAAATTTAAAAAAAATACTAAAAATTGGGATGTGTGGACTGGGGAGTATGGTGAGAGGAAGGAGTGGAGCGGGGTAAGAAAAATATTCTACATTTTATTTTATAATTCCTTTTTTGGGAATAGTAATACTTTAATCTTTAACTTTAACTAATACAAATAATTTATTTAATTTTTCAAGGTGGGTTGTTTTGTCTATGTGAAGTGTGATGTGACAATTTATTTTAAATAAAAGAGAGAGTGTATAACACACACCATGATGAGAGTGTAATAAAAGAGAGATGTGTGTTTCTCAAATTAATAAGTGATAGTTTAAGTATGAAACTCACACTCTCAATAGTTTAGATATGAAACTAAAAATAAAAGGGATAGTTAAGGTGTGTTTTTAACCCTTATGTCACAGACTTACATTTCTACTAATGCTCCGTGCGGCACTTGACAATTAAACTTACTCACGAATCTTTCACGATTTTGTAAGCTCAAGTAAGCCTTTTGAAACTAAGATCACTAAGAGAATGAAAGAGAGAAAGAAAAAGAGAGCTTTAAATAAGGCTTTATATTGCTTTGGGAGATTGCTTTACACTTTGTTGGATGAGTTGCAAATGAGAACCCCTCTATTTATACTACTTCCTAGGGGTCAAAGTGTAAATAAAAATTGTCACTCAAGTCCCTACATATTTACAATTTATTTCCTATTCTAGAATTCTCTACAAGTCTAGAAAATTTTAAAGCCTTTCATGAAAATATCTAGTGAGTTCTAGAATCTTCCACAAATTTTGCCTGATTTTCTTTCCTTATTTGAAGTTTTTTTTTTCCTTTAAAGAGAAGTCAAAGTATTACCATAAATTCTTGAACTTTTTCTGAAAGGAAACTATAATTTTCTTTCATATTTGGTTTACCGTTTCCTTAGAGGAAATGTTTGGAGATCTATAAATTGAAGATCCTTATTCTCATAGCATAACACAATAGCTTCCACAATGTAGATGTTTAAGAGTTTTGTTTATGGGGAGATTTATTCTCTCAACAGTTATAATATTTTTCTTTTAAATTAGTTTTCATATTAATAATATTATGTTTTAGTATCGCTTTATTTGTCATCTAATTTATCACCATCTTGATTGCAATTGTAAGCTTCCGCATGACGCTCTAATCACCTTCATAACCCAACAAGTGGTATCAGTGCACATGGTTCAAAGATCTGATGGTTCAATGATCTAATGCTTGAATGACGTTGAAGACAGACTCAAGTGGTTTCAAATCAATTTTTAACTAATTTGATGATAAATAAGATTTTTGTCCATCTACATGTGGAGAAAAGATTAAAACCATATTTTCAACATTCCTGTTGCTGCATCTTTGAAAATAAAAATAAAATATTTTAAAACCATTTTTAACCCATATATTTTAAACTTTATTTTTAACCATGACAAGCAGCAGTGATGAAGACTATGTGAAGAACGAAGATTATCATGCATGTGAAGAAGGTGGATCAAGTTTTGTCAAGAAAATCCAGCCAAAAGGGGAGATTTGTTAGGGTTTTGCCTGATTTTCTTTCCTTATTTGAAGTTTATTTTTTTTCCCTTAAAGAGAAGTCAAAGTATACCATAAATGTTTGAACTTTTTCTAAAAGGAAAATATAATTTTCTTCCATATTTGGTTTACCCTTTCCTTAGAGGAAGTGTTTGGAGATCTATAAATTGAAGATCCATATTCTCATAGCATAACACAATAGCTTCCACAATGTAGACGTTTAAGAGTTTTGTTTATGGAGAGATTTATTCTCTCAATAGTTATAATATTTTTCTTTTAAATTAGTTTTCATATTAATAATATTATGTTTTAGTATCGCTTTATTTGTCATCTAATTTATCACCGTCTTAATTGCAATTGTAAGCTTTCGCATGACGCCCTAATCACATTCATAACCAACAAGTTTTTCAAACTTTTATAAAAATTTTTTTTTTAAAAAAACTAAAAATTGGGATGTGGGGACTGGGGAGTACGGTGAGAGGAAGGAGTGGAGCGGGGTAAGAAAAATATTCTACATTTTATTTTATAATTCTTTTTTTGGGAATAGTAATACTTTAATCTTTAACTTTAACTAATACAAATAGTTTATTTAATTTTTTCAAGGTGGGTTGTTTTGTCTATGTGAAGTGTGATGTGACAATTTATTTTAAATAAAAGAGAGAGTGTATACACACACCATGATGAGAGTGTAATAAAAGAGAGATGTGTGTTTCTCAAATTAATAAGTGATAGTTTAAGTATGAAACTCACACTCTCAATAATTTAAATATGAAACTAAAAATAAAAGGGATAGTTAAGGTGTGTTTTTAACCCTTGTGTCACAGACTTACATTTCTACTAATGCTCCGTGCGGCACTTGACAATTAAACTTACTCACGAATCTTTCACGATTTTGTAAGCTCAAGTAAGCCTTTTGAAACTTAGATCACTAAGAGAATGAAAGAAAGAAAAAGAGAGCTTTAAATAAGGCTTTATATCGCTTTGGGAGATTGCTTTACACTTTGTTGGATGAGTTGCAAATGAGAGCCCCTCTATTTATACTACTTCCTAGGGGTCAAAGTGTAAATAAAAATTGTCACTCAAGTCCCTACATATTTACAATTTATTTCCTATTCTAGAATTCTCTACAAGTCTAGAAAATTCTAAAGTCTTCCAGGAAAATATCTAGGGAGTTCTAGAATCTTCTACAAACCTTTACACAACTCTAGTTTCTCCCCTTCCCCTCCTCCCCTTATGTTCATGCCTTATTTTAGTGGCAAAGTGGTAGGTCATGACACTTATATCTTTATTTTAAAGAAATAAGTTGCATGACACATCATATGTGGGCTTTTTACATTTTTTGATGAGCCAAGCCAGGGGCAGGCAGATCCAGGGGAGTGTGGTTATCTAAATTCCCTCGAAAAAAATTTACAAAGTAAGTATAAGGTATGTTTATTTTGAATTTTCTAAATACAAGAGTAGAGATTGACTTAATAATTCAGTGGATTTAAAATTCATCTTAAAATTTAAAGTTCAAATCTAAAACAGTACAATCCAGGAGCTATGCTTGCGTTGATGATATCATGTCAAAGTGTGTTATTATTTAATCTAAAAATTGTTAGAGAGAGCACACACACAACTTCTACTTATTTAATTGATTATTTTCAACAACGTCTACGTATGACTTAGCTCTTGATGTTAATGTGAATGGTTCATATCAAGTCATGATGTTTGCAAGGAAGTGCAAGAAATTGAAACTCCTCGTCCATTTTCCTAGCGGTATGAATTTGAAAATTCATTTTTTGAGAACAAATGTGTTTATTTAGATAGTTAAATTTTTCTGTAATAATAATCATTCTATTATAACATTACACTATAAAGATCTTTTTTTTTTTGAATGAATTTTTTGTATTAGGTTATATCATATATTTTTTTTATATAAAAACATTATTATATAGAGGTTTGACCATTATAAAATAGAATTTAATTACTTCTACAATTTATTTGTTTTGAAGTGTGTGCCAATGGCGACAAAGAAGGCTTACTTTATGAGAAGCCTTTCACAATGGGAGAAAGCATAACAAAGGAAAAGGTCATATCACATTTTCCTTCTACTAAGTTTTCCATCCCTCAATGCTGCCAATGAGTCGGATTTTGTTTCAAAGATGAAAAATGCTATTGAAAACAATGGGGCCTTCAACAATATCATGAAAGACTTAGGATCTGAGAGGTATAACATTGCTCTTTAATTTTTAGAGTAAAAAAAATGGTTTTCTTTGATCCTGACTTTATGTTATAAATAGTTTATGAAGAGATTAAGCTTCCTACTCAAGAAAAGCATAAACAAAATGATTTTAATATCATTAATAGATATTTTCTATTGATAATTTTCACCATCACTTTGTTCACAACCATCGGTCATCACTACTAACCACATTTTTCATTACAACACCACTACCCCTGTCAATCATCCTTGACATTACAATTACCATTGCAACTACCACTGCTGCCAACTACTATTAATAGCCATTATCACATCTACTACCTTTATTATTATAATTATATGCATTGTCATCATCGTCACTATTTACTGTCTCCACCATAATTATCAACCATTACCACCAGTACTGCAACTAATTCATACTACCAATTATCAGCTCCACCATCACAATCATCACAACCACTGTCAACCATCTCTGACATTACAATCACCACTACCACATCTACCATATTTATCATTATAATCATATGCACTTCCACAGTAGTTGCTATCACTACCTCCACCACCATTACCACCAATTCCTACTATCAATTATCACATTCACTTTCACAATTACCATCATCACTGTGTCAATCACTAAAACCCCACCACCTCCACCATTATAACTATCACGACAACTACTAGATATTATCACCAACCATTAGCAGTACAAACCATCTCAACCGTGATCAAACCAGCGACCATAAGTGTGTTTTTTGTTAATGATTTATTAAATGAAATTTCTATATTTTTTCCTAAAATCTAATTACTTTTTATTTGAATTATATATTTATTATGAATAATAATAAATACAATATTTACATTTAGCTGTTAAAAAATAAATGATCTTAATCATTTAGTGTTCAAATCTAGAGATAATATCATAATCATTTGATAGCATTCAAATTAAAATATTCTACTTTTGAGGCAAGCAAATGGGGCGTTACTTGTTTTCTTTTGTCTATCGGTTTCTAACCTTTCGAATGGATTGGGTTGATACTTTCCACAGACAATTTATGAGTAAGTGATTGATTGATAACTAGCCAGAAATATTCACCTTTCTGCTAAACAAAATGAATTGAACTCATAATTCTTTATTTGGTCAAATAGAAAAACATCTTTTTAAACCATCTTCTTTAAATTGCCATCACCATGGGCAACCCTTGGTGTTAAGGATCAGGTTTGACTCTGTCTTTTCATTCCACAAATGCAAAGTACATTGTAGAGGGGATCGAACAAAGACCATTGTAATCATTTAAAATTTATTAAATATAAATTTATAAAATGATTCGGAATATATTAAATTCATAAATATATTAGTCCTAATAAATTATAGATTAATATAGTTGGGCTAATTATTCAAGTCCAATAAATATGAATTTGATTAAAGTCAAAATTAATTGATTTGGGCTATAGATGAGCCCAATTTACTAAGTCCAATGTCATCTTATCCTAAGAGGCCCATTCTTTTGGTGCCACGTGGCAAATGACACGGCAGGCCAAGTCAAACAGGAAGCAAATAGGATCATGACATGTGTCAAAGATGACAAGCCCGCTCCATAAAGCGCATATGCCATGTTACTTAAATCTGATTGGCCGAAGGGAATCCTGTTCCAATCGCAACTCCTCTATTCTAAAACTATAAATAGGGGTCTTCATAATTCAGAAAGAAGACAGAAAATTATAAACAAGAAACTAGAGAAAATCCGTGGTACAAACGCCATAAAATTCTCTATAAAGCTAACAAGTTTAAGAATTCAAGCATTCAAGTTCAAGAACGATCAAGATCAAGACCATCAGATTCAAGAACAAGCTCGAAGCCCTGGAATTCAAGCAAAAGTCAAGATCAAGATAAAGTTCAAAGTTCAAATTCATCAAAGATTCAAGATCAAGCTTTAAAGCCCTTGAATTATATTTGAAAAGGTGAATTCAGAGGAATCATAGAGATTGTAACACTCGCACTTTGAAATAATAAATACGATTGTTGCTATAATTTTCCGTTCTTGATTATTGTTTTCTCTACGCGAATTTAAAATTATGTTTAAATTCCCTTAAAAGGCATCTCAAAATATCCCATAAACTCTTGGGTATTTTTAAAGATCAAGATCTCGAATATTCCACAAAAGTCATGGAATATTCATATAGAGGTCAAATCTAAATCATCTTAGTTCGAGAAATACGCCACTAATGGCCCTCGAATCATGGATAAATCTCAGGAGAGTAGAATCAAGGGAGGAACAGAATTGTACCCGCAATCTTGATGAATAAAATTATGTTTAAATTCCCTTAAAAGGCATCTCAAAATATCCCATAAACTCTTGGGTATTTTTAAAGATCAAGATCTCGAATATTCCACAAAAGTCATGGAATATTCATATAGAGGTCAAATCTAAATCATCTTAGTTCGAGAAATACGCCACTAATGGCCCTCGAATCATGGATAAATCTCAGGAGAGTAGAATCAAGGGAGGAACAGAATTGTACCCGCATATTTATCAATAAAGTTATGTTTCTTCTCATTTTATTGTGATTACAATTCATTTTCTGTCACTTTAAAATTTATTGCAAACAACCATACCTCCAAAAATATCAGTGCATGATTATAACTATACAAATATCAGTGTATGGAAAAGAGCATATACAAATTTCATACAAACCATACAGCTAGCTTACAATGAAATTGGCCTTTTCCAACCTTCTTATAATACTAGGAAGTTGACTACATCTTATTAATACCACCAGTATCCACAAATGGAATTACAACTTCTAAAGTTTAAACACAATAACTAGAACTAACCAACTAGAACAAAACTTCTTTCCTTTATCCTCTTTAAGCATGTACATCTCACCTCTTAAGTATATCTTCTATCCATGTTTTATCTTTATAGTTTAGTTACCTACATATATGTTTCTTGACTCTTTGTTTGATCTCCATCATAGTTTGTTTGCTGACACTATTAAAAAGTCACTATTTATCGGGAAAAATAAGCACTAACAAAGGTGCACGACAGGGTAATAGCGGAAATATACTTAAGTCTAAATTTTTTCTTCTATTTGAACCTAGAAAAGATAAATAAACTCAAGAACAAAGTGTGTTGGGCATCAAGTATATCAACAATAATAAATATCGCAAGATAAAATTAAATCAACCAACAATACGAGACACTAAATTTATGTGGAAACCTCTTCAGTCTGAAGAGTGAAAACCACAGAACCAAAGATCCACTGTAATTAAAAAGAGTTATAATATATTCTATAAAATGACCATCAATGAAGTGTCAAAAAATGAGAAACCATAACTATAACATAACACCAAAGAACTAAAGAAGTAAAGAAGTGAATCACCAAAATACAGGTACTGTTCACGAGCTGAAATCTAGAGCTAAAAGACTACGAGTCTACCTCTGTCAGTTTGCAATCAAAGATTAAGATGAAAAGAAACACTTGTTCAAAAATCAGCTCAATCGAATAAGAAACGAATTAGTAATCACAATTTAAAGTTGGTTGCTAGGGTTGAAAGCTTTTGTCCAAAAATCTTCTCTCTCTGTTTCTCTCTATATGAGTGCTGGTATATTCTCTTGTGTGCATGGAAATAAAACCTAAAATGGTCTTACATATGCATAGAAGCAGTAGGCTTAATTGCACAAATGAGTTGGTCCAAATTGAGGTTTTATTTATCTACATATAAATGGAAAAAGACTCAAAATTCAATAATTCTTCCCTTCTCGACTATGTGGAGGATATTGCCACCGGTGATCATGCTGTTGGGATATACTATTAACCATATGGTTGAGTTATAGTATTGATTTTAATCCTTTATAAAGACTTTACGTTTATGTTAATTATTACAATAAAGTCTTTGTTTGAATAGATCATTGTGTTTAAATGTGTGTCAATTACTTATATAGTAGACAATTTTTGGGTATGGAGTTGTTTTACTCATATCGGAAAATTAAAATTGTCGGTTCTTATATGTTATAAATTACATGTTCACAATCAAAGATGAAGTTGGACAAACATCTTGATGATTGTAACACAAGATTAAATATAATTCAATCTTAATTATGGGAATTGTCAAATTTCAACTTCTTATGTTAGTACATTTTGCATGTATTGAACGGACCAAATTGAGATATGTATTTAGGTTCTAAATTTCAATAAATAATATCTCTAGTCCATTACATGAGCTTATACTCTTAATCTTGATGTAGTTATTATGATCAATGTAGTTTGCTGATGTGAGACCAAAATACATATTTTTAATCATTATTTGTCTCACATTTATTATTTATACACTATGAATTGTGCTTAATAGTGTATTTTATTTGTAGAATTAATTTGATGGAAAATAAAGAAATTTGGAGCTAAAACGAATTAAAGATGAAATGTTGAAGAAGGAAATCAAACAAACATCTTAATGAATTAAATTGAATATTATATAATATATATATATGAATCAAACGCTCCAAAAGAGAGAAAGAAGAAACCAAACATACCTGCATGCCACATGGCAACCAATCAACGCACAATTGTTGGGTCGGCGAAAGAGTTTCACGCGGAATCCAGTTTCCTCAAGGTTTTGGGTTTTCAATTTGATTTGGACTCAATTATTTTATTCATGATTTCCTACATCTATAAATAGTCCATAAGAATAATTATTAGGGAGAGAAATAACTTTTGATTTAGGGTTTTATCTTTTCTTTCTCTTTTATTTATTTTACATCTTTTCTTTGAATGATGGGTTGTAATTGCTCTATGTCTACGTGGAGTTAAACTTCTCGTTCTTGAATTATATTTACTTACAATATAATTGTTTAGTGATTTTGATTCGGCATGATTTGTTTATTATATTAGTTGTTCTTATATTTTTGTGATTACTATTTTGATGCTTGATCACCATTGAAATAAACATATTGTTTGAATTGAACTCGAGAGATGAATAAAAGGATAGAACGTGAAATATAAGGAGAATGATTTTCACTTAATAATTAAGATTAATTTGTATCTAGGATAGAGATATACCTAGAAACCATGCTTGGTCACTATACAAGAAGAAATTGTAATGCTCGGTACTTGGTCTAATCTATCCCCGCTCAACGATGTAGTTAGGTTATCATTTATCGTAGGCGATTAGAGGTCGGGAGACCATGATCATACATTTAACCCTGTGAATCAATAACTAGATAATCAAATAAGTTGATGAAATTGATGCTAAACATGATTGTTAGTTAAATTATAATCCTAGATCGATTCATTCATTGATTGTGTAAACATCTATCTTTTCTTAGTTAATTGATTTTTATTTATTTTATCTTTATTTTTAGTTTAGTTAATATATTCATCTTTTGAAATCCTCCCCCTTAAAATAAATAATTAGAATTAATATAATTTAATAAGAATAATTAATTGACAAGTCCTTTGGGTTTGATAATCCGGTTCTTTTAAGAGTCACTATATTACTTGTGCAACCGCGTACACTTGCGTGTGCAATTGGAAGCAACAAGTTTTTGGCGCCGCTGCCGGGGATCAAACCCGCGTCATTCAATTACATATCACTAGTAGTCCCTTTGAGCCTGTAACTTTTTATTGGTAGCCATATTTTTGCCTTGACTTTTTGTTGAATCCCTAGTTTTTGCACCCTGCTTCCTTGAGCACTGTAGCATAAACTTATACTAATTGTTAAATCTGAAGAAAAGGGATGGTTAAGTGTAAAAGGTGATCAATGATAACTACAAAGTGATTAAAAAACCCTCTCTGAAAAAATGTGATGGAAAAAAAAAACTCGATTTTGGCCCTGGTCCTTAATGGACAATGTGCACCTCAACTGAATTGAGGGTGGCTAGTTCAGAAGTACGCTCAAACATTGGCCCTGGTCCTACCAAGGATATTGTGCACCTCAATTGAGGGTGGCTAGTGAAAAGGCATATACAAAAAAGAAAAAACTTTGAAAAAAAATGATTGAAGCATTCGTGAGATGATAAAAATTATTTGTGAAATAATTGTTGAAGAGAGGGCTAAAAATAAAAATAAGAAAATAATGGATGATGAGGTTTAAAATTGCAAAGTGCTTAAGGAAGTGTAAGTCACTACTATATAGTTTCCTACCCGTCTCCTAGCCTACATTACAACCCGTTAAAGTCCTATTTGATTCTATTCAAGGATGCTTAATTAATGGAGATGTTCATAATGGGCAAGCCTGTGGTTCTTTGTGCATACATGTGAATTTTCTTTGTGAGTGTGAGAGTGTTCTTTGATGCTAAGTCCTTAATTTATATTCAATCTTTTGATTTAAGTGTGTGGACGATTTCTTCTTGTGAGGGCACTTGTTTCATGTAGATAGATGATTTTATTAGCTTTCTTTGATGAGAGTAGGAGAGCAAACTTAAATTTGATGAGTTTAGAGTCCTTCCTTGAGGTTTGGAGGTTAGAGGTTTGTTGTTTATTTGTATATCTTGCATAATGATTGAGAAGTGTACTTGGTGTTTTGAAATTTGTATATGGCCTAAGTGTTTGTAGCAATGATTTTTTGAGATGAGCTTTAATGTTTGCTCGAGGACGAACAAAAGTTTTAAGTGTGGGGTGTTGATCTGAGGCCAAAATACATATTTTTAATCATTATTTGCCTCACATTTATTATTTATATTTATCTTTTTCTAGCATGGATTTTATGAATTGTGCTTAATAGTGTATTTTATTTGTAGGATTAAATTGATAAAAAAATAAAAAAAATTAAAGCTAAAACGAATTAAAGATGAAAGGTTTAAGAAGGAAATCAAACAAGCAGCTTAATTGATTAAATTGAATATTATATTATATTTTTATATATATATATATATATATATATATATATGAATCAAACGCTGCAAAAGAGAGAAAGAACGAAGCAAACATACCTGCATGCCACGTGGCAACCATTCAACGCACAATTATTAGGTCGGCGAAAGAGTTTCACGCGGAATCCAGTTCCTGCAGGGTTTTGGTTTTCAATTTGATTTGGATTCAATTATTTTATTCAAGGTTTCCTACATCTATAAATAGTCCATAATAATAATTATTAGGGGGAGGGGGATAAATGTAGAAAATAACTTTTGATTTAGGGTTTTATCTTTTATTTCTCTTTTATTTATTTTACATCTTTTGTTTGAATGATGAGTTGTAATTGTTCTATGTCTATGTGGAGTTAAACTTCTCGTTCTTGGATTATATTTACTAACAATATGACTGTTTAGTGATTTTGATTATGCATGATTTGTTTATCCTATTAGTTGTTCTTATATTCTTGTGATTACTATTTTGATGCTTGATCACCATTGAAATAAACATATTGTCCGAATTGAACTTGGGAAAGGAATAAGAGGATAGAACGTGGAATATAAGGAGCATGATTTTCTCTTAATAATTAGGATTAATTTGTATCTAGGATAGGGATATACCTAGAAACCATGCTTAGTCACTATACAGAAAGAAATCGTAATGCTCGGTACTTGGTCCAATCAATCCCCGCTCAACGATGTAGTTAGGTTGTCATTTATCGTAGACGATTAGAGGTCGGGAGACCATGATCATACATTTAATCCTATGAATCAATAACTAGATAATCAAATAAGTTGATGAAATTGATGCTAAGCATGATTGTTAGTTAAATTATAATCCTAGATCGATTCATTAATTGATTGTGTAAACATCTATCTTTTCCTAGTTAATTGCTTCTTTAATTATTTTATCTTTATTTTTAGTTTAGTTAATATATTTATCTTTTGAAATCCACCCCTTAAATAAATAATTAGAATTAATATAATTTAGTAAGAAAAATTAATTGACAAGTCCTTTGGGTTCGATAATTCGGTTCTTTTAAGAGTCACTATATTACTTGTGCGACCGCGTACACCAGCGTGTGCAATTGGAAGCAACATTTGCTTTATTATTATAATCAATTAAAAAGTGAGACTCTATTGTCACTCCCCAAACTCGAGGGGCGCAACTGGCTCCTAATGCCAAAACTCAGGCCCGAGCTGACCCTGCTGAACCATTTGCTACTAGCGCATGACAGCCACACGCAATCAAGAAAACAAAGAAGTATATCTCGGCTTAAAACTAAGCCCTCGGCCGGCAAGGCCCCTGTCAACTGATCTATAAAAGAAACAGCTACTCCCAGGAGATCATACAAATAAATAGCCAACTAGCACAGAAGTCCTGATTGGGCCGTCGAGGCCACCATGATATTTATACCAAAACTAAAAGCAGGTATATATCAATACAATACATCAAACAACTCACAAGCTTCAGCAAACCAACAACATAGGCCAGTATGGCCATAACGTAGCTATACACCCCACACACTAGTGTGCAAGCTCTAAGAGTAGTAAAGATTAGCGGGATAGGGCCCTAGCTACCCATAAAATATATACACAAAAGGTACAAACCTCCCAACTCTGGCAGATCCGGAGGAAAGGGGATAGCCAATCGGATAAAAGTCAATCCTGCTGCTGAGGAGGTCTACTCGGTCGTTTGTAAGGACCTGCATGCATGAATGCAGCTCCACCAGGCAATGGGGTGTCAGTACGAAATAATGTACAGAGTATGAAAGGCAATAGACTATGATGAGGTATCCTGATTTACTAGAATAATCTGATAAATAAATCAAGGATAAGATAAGTGTACTGACCTGCTCCTGAATCTAAACTTGTCAAAAATAATAAAACAACACACTAACCATGCCCCCATAAGCTCGGCAGGTACAAACAACACACAAAACCACCTACTCAAACCCCCATAATCCCGGAAGGTGCCAATCAACCTATATACCCATATCGGTAGTCCCCTAGCCTTGTAGGTAGTCACATAGACCTCTTAGGCATTAATATAGCCCTGTAGGCAGCACATAACTTTATTAGGCATCAACATAGCTTATAGACAACTCATAGCGCTCTTAGGCAACAATATGGCCCTGTA
>NW_006239250.1:501974-505238 GCF_000226075.1 Solanum tuberosum | reverse complement strand
TAAGGAAACATGTCGTAAGTAGGGAATAGCCTTAACATACCTTTCCAATGAATGCTCGAAAGACCGTAGTTCCTTCACGAAAGTTGTTCCTTATGTCCTAAGCTTCACAATCACTATATATACACAACTGAAATGCATCTATAAACAGTTCATAATTAATCTTAAATCGACAGATTTGCCATATTGCCTTAACTTGTCGAAACGTCCGTAGAAATTTATAAAAACAACCATAAAAGGGTCCCGAGATGATTACCTTAGTTAACCAAGGTAAACCTTGAAGAAACACCAATAACTACAAATTTATATCTTCAAAAACTAGCTCCAAACGCAGCTAATAGGAGGGAAAAATGATTGCCACGTGTAGAGATCGCATTTCTAGGCACGAGGGTAACCTTTAATGGTAGAAATCGTCAAAAACCAACATTCATCATGCAAGAACTCCATAGGAACCATCTCTTAAGCTTTATTTCTGTTGTGGAAGTGAAAAGATATGTTTTCATGGCTTAAAACGTTGAGTAAGCCGACATACCACATTTTTGACCCGACCCGGATCCGACCCGGTTTATGCCTCGGCAGTACGTAGTAAAACCCTCATAACTTTTTACTCCGATGTCGGTTGGATACAGGGTTTTGTGCGTTGCAAACTAGACTCGTAGGCCTTCGATTTAATGGGTGATAGGCCTTCTAACACTTTATATATTGGGAGAAAACATCCAAGACATTTGACCCAAATTTTTAGAGAAATATTTAAAAAGGAACTTACGATAACTTTCACCAACTTTTATTTTGCCACTTACCTAACTTCAAAACTTGAGATACAACCCTTGAACACTTAAAATATGACATACCACATCATTCTTAATTTATTACTCACCCTCCTAGTCTTTCCACGAAGATACGAGTTAATTTAGACGTTTTTGGAAAGTTGGGGTGTTACATCTTCCCCCCTTAGAAACATTCGTCCTCGAATGAAATAAATATTTGAGTCACGCGGTTAAGTCCTTAGGTGTTTTCAAAATTTAGGCAGAGTATCCTTTGGCATTGTCACTATCCAGGAAACTAAAATGCAAAAAGTCTAACCTTGGCGTCTCACATGATGACATAAATTGCTAAGCACTATAGTTCCGCTATAACAGTGCGAGCAAATATACAACGACAACAACAATAATAATAAGCAACAATATAAAAAAATCAGATAGTTATCTTACCTCACTGCACGAATATAAACTGATATGCCATCACCCTAGGGTATGAAACAAGTGAGGATATTTGGACCTCATGCCATCCTCAGCTTCCCAGGTCGCCTCTTCTCTTTTCTTGTTTCTCCATAGTACTTTAACCGAAGCCACCTCATTGGTCCTCAATTTATGGACCTGCCAATCTAATATGGCAACTGGAGTTTCCTCGTAGGACAACTCCTCTGTGATCTGAACATCTTCAACTGGGACAACTCGAGAAGGGTCTCCTACGCACTTCCGTAGCATAGATACATGGAAAACTGGATGAACATATTCTAGCCCCGAAGGCAATTCTAACTCATAAGCCACTCGTCCTACCCTCCGAAGGATCCGGTATGGCCCAATAAATCTTGGACTAAGCTTGATTTTTTTGCCAAATCTCATAACCCCCTTCATAGGCGAGACTTTTAAGAATACCCAGTCAGCGACGCAAAACTCTAAGTCCTTTCGTCGCACATCTGAGTATGACTTATGTCGGCTTTGAGCTGTTAGCAACCTCTCCCGTATGAGCTTGACCTGCTCCACTGTCTACTGTACTAAGTCGGGTCCAATCAACCCTGACTCACCTACCTCGAACCATCCAATGGGGGATCTACATTTTCGCCCATACAATGCCTCATACGGTGCCATCCAGATGCTGGAATGATAACTATTATTGTATCTGAACTCAATAAGAGGCAAGTGTTCATCCCAACTTCCCTTGAAGTCTAGCACGCACGCCCGTAACATATCCTTGAGCACCAAAATTGTGCGCTCAACCTGATCATCTGTCTGAGGGTGAAAGGCTGTACTAAGATTAACCTGTGTCCCCAGTCCTTTATGGAAGGACTTCCAGAAGTTGGCGGTGAATTGTGCTCCTCTATCAGAGATAATAGATACTGGGACACCGTGTAGCCTAACAATCTCCCTAATATAGAGCCCTGCATAGTCTTCGGCCAAAAAAGTAGCCCTGACTGGTAAGAAGTGGGTTGATTTCGTTAGTCTATCAACAATTACCCAAATAGAGTCAAACTTGCGACGCGATCGAGGTAACCCTGTAATAAAATCCATATTAATTGCTTCCCACTTCCACAAAGGAATGACTATCTCCTGGACTAGCCCAACGGGCTTTTGGTGCTTAACCTTCACCTGTTGGCAGTTAGGACACTGTGCCACAAACTCAGTAACGTCCTTCTTCATCCTGTGCCACCAATAGATCTCCTTAGTATCATGGTACATCTTTGTCGAACCAGGGTGAATAGAATAACGGGAATGATGTGCCTCTTCCATAATCTGATGCGGAAGCCCTGCAACATTCGGAACACACAATCGACCACTATATCTAAGGACTCCATCTCCTGCTATATCAAATGCTAAAGTCTGTTAATTCTGAGCCTTGGCTCTGAGATGTTCTAAGCTAGAATCCTCTTGTTGCGTGATTTTACTTCTAAAACTAGAGATGATACGGCTGTGTCCTGAATTGTTACCCCACTATCTTCTGCCTCTAACAATCTGACTCCCAAGCTAGCTAACTGATGAAGCTCTCGCGCTAGCTCACACTTCTCAACACTTAAATATGATAAACAACTCATAGATCTTCGACTGAGGGCATCAACTACCATATTCTCCTTTCCTGGATGATATAAAATGTCCACGTCGTAGTCTTTCAGTAACTCAAGCCATCGACGTTGTTGCAGATTTAACTCCTTCTGTCTAAAGATATATTGAAGGCTTTTATGATCTGTGAAGATGTCAACTTGAACGCCATACAAATAGTGTCTCCAGATCTTTAACACATGCACAACTGCAACTAACTCTAAATCGTGGGTCAGATAGTTCTTCTCATGCTTTCTCAACTGCCTTGAAGCATATGCGATAACCTTACCAAGTTGCATTAGAACACATCCCAACCCAACACCAGAAGCATCACAATACACCGCATAGCCTTCTGAACCCTCTGGTAATACAAGAACTGGTGCTGATGTCAACCTGTCCTTCAACTCCTGGAAACTATGCTCGCAAGCCTCAATCCACTGGAACTTAGCTG
>NW_006239250.1:472862-501686 GCF_000226075.1 Solanum tuberosum | reverse complement strand
TGGGGCATTAGTTAATCCAAAATACATTACCAAGAACTCAAAGTGTCCATATCTAGTTCTAAAAGTTGTCTTGGGAGCGTCTTTCTCCCGAACTCGTGTATGGTGGTACCCTGATCTTAAATCAATCTTTGAGAAATACTTAGAACCTTGTAACTGATCAAACCAGTCTCCTATCCTCGGAAGGGGATACTTATTCTTTATAGTTGCCTTATTCAGCTGTCGGTAATCGATACACATTCTTAGTGAGCCATCTTTCTTCCTTACAAACAACACTGCGCACCCCATGGTGAAGCACTAGGCTTAATAAAGCCTTTATCCATCAAGTCTTTCAGCTGATCCTTCAACTCCTTTAGCTCAACATGAGCCATTCTTTAAGGAGGGATACATATGGGTTGTGTACTTGGTAACATATCGATAGCAAAATCAATTTCTCGTTCTGGAGGGATACCAGGAAGCTCGTCTGGAAATACATCTAGAAACTCATTAACTATCGGAATAGACTGAAGAGTTGGTGGTTCTACATCTATATCATGAACGTGAACAAGATGATAAATACAACCCTTAGTAATCATCCTCCTCGCCTTAAGATAGGAAATAAACCTACCTTTCGGCATCGCTGTATCGCCTTTCCATTCTCGAACTGCCTCTCCTGGAAAGTGGAATCTAACAATCTTTGTCTGGCACTCAACATTAGCATAACAAGACACTAACCAGTCCATACCCATAATGACATTGAAATCGACCATCTCTAACTCTACGAGATCTACAGAGGTCAAACGGTCGATAATTTCTACTATGCAACCTCGATAGACTCTCCTGGCAACAATAGACTCACCAACTGGTGTAGATACAATAAAGGGTCGATCTAATGACTCTGCTACTATACATAACTTCCCCGCAATAAA
Source organism: Solanum tuberosum (assembly GCF_000226075.1). Classification (NCBI taxonomy): domain Eukaryota; kingdom Viridiplantae; phylum Streptophyta; class Magnoliopsida; order Solanales; family Solanaceae; genus Solanum; species Solanum tuberosum. The sequence goes on along the minus strand of NW_006239250.1, from coordinate 500,781 downwards.
TGGAATAACATAAGACAGAGTAGATCCAGGATCTATTAAAGCATAAACACAATGGGAGCAAAACAATCAATGTACTTGTCACAACATCTGGTGATGACTCTAAGTCCTGCGACTGGTTAATGAATATGTACGGTTCTGTCCACTACCAGAACTAGATTCTCCCTCTCTGCCTCCGCCACTACCTCTACATTCTGAAGTCTGGGTTCCACGCCCTGTAGACTGTGCTGATGGGGAGGAACCTACTGCTGACCTGGTCGACTGACCTATACCACCCTGACCTCTGGTAGGGCAGTTCCTCCACCCATGCCCCTCCTATCCACAAGAATAAGAACCTGTGGAACCCTGTCTGCACCTCCCAAAATGCATACTACCATAAGAAACACAATGCGGTGGGGATGTCCTAGCCTGGCCTGAACCCCTCTGCTGCTGCGAGCCTGATGCTCATGAACCCTCATATGGGACTGACTGTTCCTGACGATCAAATCTACTACCCTGTAACTGCTGTGGTGGAGGTCTAGGTGGCCTAATAGAATATCGGGGTCTGGGACCACCCTGAAAATTTCCTTGCTAACTAGTGGGCCTAGCCCTCTTCTGTCTCTCTCTCTCGACCCTCTCACTCATATACTGTAGATGTCGGCGATTCTCTATGCCTTATGCAAAGGCCTGAATTCGCGAGATATCCATATTATCATTTAGTGCAGTGGTAGAACAAGAGTCGATATAGTCTGAGTCGAGCCCTCCCACAAATCTACGCACCCTATCATGCATCGTATCAAAAAATGCTAGTGCATATCTAGCCAATGAATCAAATCTCAGCCCGTACTCTCGGACACTCATGCTGCCCTGTCCGAGGTTCAAAAACTGGTCCACCCGGCCATCCCTAATCTCTCGAGGCAGATAGTGATCTATGAAAGTGGTAGAACAAGTGTCGATATTGTCTGAGTCGAGCCCTCCCACAAATCTACGCACCCTATCATGCATCGTATCAAAAAATGCTAGTGCATATCTAGCCAATGAATCAAATCTCAGCCCGTACTCTCGGACACTCATGCTGCCCTGTCGGAAGTTCAAACACTGGTCCACCCGGCCATCCCTAATCTTTCGAGGCAGATAGTGATCTATGAAAGCGGTAGAACAAGAGTCGATATAGTCTGAGTCGAGCCCTCCCACAAATCTACGCACCCTATCATGCATCGTATCAAAAAATGCTGGTGCATATCTAGCCAATGAATCAAATCTCAGCCCATACTCTCGGACACTCATGCTGCCCTGTCGGAGGTTCAAAAACTGGTCCACCCGGCCATCCCTAATCTCTCGAGGCAAATAGTGATATATGAAAGCTTCTATAAAGTTATCCCAAGTGGGTAGGGATGCATCTTTTCCCCTAGATATCTCCCAACTCTCGTACCACAATACTGCAATATTGCGCAATCGAAATGCAACTAACTCAACTGACTTAGTCGCTGAGGCATGCATGACTCTAAAGATCCTATGTAGCTGATCAATAAAGTGCTGAGGCTCTTCGATGCGATCTGTCCCTGTAAATTGTGGAGGATTCAAGGTAAGAAATTAACGAACTCTCGAACTTCCGGGCCCTTTAGAAGGTCTGGCAACAACTGGCGCAACTGGTTGGCACTGTGCAGCTATTAATTGTGCTAACATACATACTGCACTTTTGAAATCCTGATCAGATGGAATAGGAGGAACTAGAGGTGGTACTGCTGGTGGAGCCGGAAGTCCTGTACCTCTCGGAGGCTCATGAAGCGGTGGAGAAGCTATAAGGTGCTGAGAAGATGTCTCCCCTTGGGTCTCACAATGGGATACCTCCACCTGTGGTACCTTGTCGGTACCGTCGCCTGCAGCTGTATATAGCCCCTGGCTAGTTGCAGTCTGTCTAGTGTCAGTCATCTCTATCTGCATACAAGTATCAATTATTATCCAGAAACATGAACCCTTAAGACACCGCTCTATAGCACGAGGTGAGCAAAAGAAGGATAGTCATTCTAACAATGCCCGATAGCTTCTTGCTTATCGGATGTGGCGCACAACACATTTATAAACAAGACTCAACTAGACATGGCTTGCAGACTCCCTAGGATACGACGTTGCTCTAATACCAAGTTTGTCACTCCCCAAACTCGAGGGGCGCAACTGGCTCCTAATGCCAAAACTCACGCCCGAGCCGACCCTGCTGATCTGTCAACTGATCTATAAAAGAAACAGCTACTCCCAGGAGATCATACAAATAAATAGCCAACTAGCATAGAAGTCCTGATTGGGCCATCGAGGCCACCATAATATTTATACCAAAACTAAAAGCAGGTATATATCAACACAATACATCAAATAGCTCACAAGCTTCAGCAAACTAATAACATAGGCCAGTATGGCCATAACGTAGCTATACATCCCACACACTAGTCTGCAAGCCTCTAAGAGTAGTAAAGATTGGTGGGACAGGGCCCCAGCCTACCCATAAAGATATATACAACAAAAGTTAACAAACCTCCCAACTCTGGCAGCTCCGGAGGAAAGGGGCTAGCCAACCGGATAGAATTCAGTCCTGCTGCTGAGGAGGTCTACTCGGTCGTTTGTAAGGACCTGCATGCATGAATGCAGCTCCCCCAGGCAATGGGGTGTTAATACAAAATAATGTACAGAGTATGAAAAGACTATGATGAGGTATCCTGATATATTGGAATAATCTGATAAATAAATCAAGGATAAGATAAGTGTACTGATCTGCTCCTTAATCTAAACTTATCAAAAATAATAAAACAACAACCTACCCAAGCCCCCATAAGCTCGGCAGGTACAAATAACACACAAGACCAACTACTCAAGCCACCATAATCCCGGAAGGTGCCAATCAACCTATATACCCCAATCGGTAGTCCCCTAGCCCTGTAGGCAGTCACATAGCCCTCTTAGGCATTAATATAGCCCCGTAGGCAGCACATATCTCTCTTAGGCATCAATATAGCTTATAAACAACTTATATCCCTCTTAGGCAACAACATGGCCCTGTAGGAAGCACATTGCCTTCTTAGGCGTCAATATAACCCTGTAGGCAACTCATAGCCCTTTTACGCATCAATATAGCTCCGTAGGCTACTCATAGCCATTTTAGGCATCCATATAGCCCTGTAGGCAGAACATTCCCCTTCTAGGCATATATCACATTCTTGCAGCTAACCACAATAGCCCCAAGGGCAACAATAACAATCCAATTTCTAAATTCGAGAAATTTAGTTATAAGCAACCTATACAAATAGCCTCTAAGTCGTGTCCAACATAGGGACGCTACTAACTGAATAAGAATCCCGACAAGGGAGGATTATATCAACTCGAGCAGCCAACAATCTACAATAATGGCTACAAGTGTAACAAGGATAACAACCCAATTACATTGCTCCTAAGCTTTAAGGAAACATGCCGTAAGTAGCGAATAGCCTTAACATACCTTTCTAATGAACGCTCGAAAGACCGTAGTTCCTTCACGAAAGTTGTTCCTTACGACCTAAGCTTCACAATCACTATATATACAAAGCCGAAATGCACCTATAAAAATTTCATAATTAATCTTAAATCGGCAGATTTTCCATATTGCCTCAACTTGTCGAAACGTCCGTAGAAATTCATAAAAACAACCATAAAAGTGTCCCGAGATGATTACCTTAGTTAACCAAGTGTAAACCTTGAAGAAACACCAATAACTACAAATTTATATCTTCAAAAACTAGCTCCAAACGCAGCTAATAAGAGAGAAAAGTGATTGCCATGTGTAGAGATCGTGTTTCTAGGCACGGGGGTAACCTTTAATGGTAGAATTGGTTAAAAACAAACCTTCATCATGCAAGAACTCCATAGGAACCATCTCTTAAGCTTTCTTTCTGGTTTGGAAGTGAAAATAAATGTTTTCATGGCTTAAAACGTTGAGTAAGCCGACATACCACATTTTTGACCCGACCCGGATTGGACCCGGATTCTGCCTCGGCAGTCCATAATAAAACCCTCATAACTTTTTACTCCAATGTCGGTTGGATACAGGGTTTTGTGCGTTGCAAACTAGACTCGTATGTATTCGATTTAATGGGTGATAGGCCTTCTAACTCCTTATATATTGGGAGAAAACATCCAAGACTTTTTACCCAAATTTTAGAGAAATATTTAAAAAGGAACTTACGATAACTTTCGCCAACTTTTATTTTGCCACTTACCTAACTTCAAATCTTGAGATACAACCTTTGAACACTTAAAATATGACATACCACATCATTCTTAATTTATTACTCACTCTCCTAGTCTTTCCACGAAGATACGAGTTAATTAGACGTTTTGAAAAGTCAGGGTGTTACATCTATGATGATTCAAAATATTCCTAATTGATTGGATATTAACAAATTACATTCGTAAAATAATAATTAGTTGATACACCCATATCTCGGATATGAGAAAGAAGACACCCCTTTATGGTTGCTTATAAGTAGTTACGTGAAAACCCTGCAGGTGGATTATATATGTATATCTGTCACGTGAATTAATTTAAGAATAAAGATAAATGATTAAATTAATCAATGTATTGAATTTTCAAAAGTTTGATATAATTGATTGTTGTCGGTAATTCTAAACATGGGGAGTTACATAAGTTGTAACGGAAAAAAATTGAAATTAAATAGAGGAGTGCAGTTACAAATTTTTAGTGGTACAGTTTGTGATTTATTATGATATGGTTAATTCATGATTTTTTGAATTAAATATTATAATTGGAACCCTCTGCTAATAAATTTGCGGTCCCTACTATGCCTGGTTAATTGATCGAGTTCGGAAAAGAAAATGACTGTTAGTATTGCTATTAGTGTAAAAGAGAAAAAACTTTTTATTTTCTTAAAAGAAGAAAGAGGGAAATACTGGATTTCTTTGTTTCCTTAAAAGATGAAAGAAGCAAATAGTGTTGTTATTGGTTATTAATGGATAAATATTGGTGGTGTTTAAATACCCTTAGTGTTTAAATATACTTAATGGTATTTAGTGGTTGTTGATAACTATTGATCATGATTGTTGGATACCTTAACGGTGTCAAAATACACTTAATGGTATTTAGTAGTTGTTGATAACTATTGATCATGGTTGTTGGATATATTAACGGTGTCAAAATACACTTAATGATATTTAATGATTGTTGATGACTATTGATCATGGTTGTTGGATACACTTAACAATGTCTAAATACACTTAAAGGTATTTAATGACCATTAATTATGACAAGTAACATTTCATCTTTCAAACCTTTCCCTTGTGCTAAAAAGTATAAATAGGGGTGGTGGTTCTCAAGGAAAGATCATCATTTTTCTGAAATTTTTCTTACACACACAAGACTTGATTGAGAGAGTTGGTCAGGAATTAGTGGAAGGATAATCCTGGAGTCCCAGTCCCTGAGCGAGTTGTGTGAAAGCTACAAAAGGTTAGAGTTTCACAATTTATTTAGTTTACATTATTATGCTATTATGTAAGTTTGTGATTCTGAATAATGCTTCCGCTGTACATATTCTAACAATTGGTATCAGAACATTCTTTCATATAACTAATAATGTAATAAAGTCCATGATTTTGATACAAATTTTATTAAATCTGTATATATCATGTTCTTTTGATGATTTTTTTGTTGTTGTTTAAAAATAATATTTTTGTATTCTAGAGTTGTAAGGGTTCATCCCTACTTCTAATAAATGAGTTTAACAGTTAATATATGAGTTTATATGTTGACATTGTCCTCTTCCCCATCGGATAAACTTGTATATTTTAATACTGATATGTTTGCCTTTTGCTTTGATGACTTGTTTTTAACTTTCCAACTAAGTTGCATGTTAAATCAATGAACAAAAGACAATAAATATACCTGACTAAACTTCACAAATTACTCTCTAACTGAGTTGGACTTGTCTTGTTTAAGTGGTACTATATATATGAACTTACTCATATACTTGCTTGAATAGTTAAGTTTCTATATCGATTCTAACTGTTCATTAGTATGGTTATATGTGTCTTAGTTTTTTAAATAAAATAAGCACATGTTACTAATGATCTGTTTTAAATATCTCTCAGATTAACTATGTCTCACTTCAACCCTCTGTACTCTATCTTGAATCAAAACAAAATGGAAGGTCCTAACTATGTAGATTGGAAACGAAACCTTGATATTGTTCTAACATCTAAGGGTTTCAAATATGTGTTGGTTGAAGAATGCCCCATCAAACCAGTGGATGCTACTGATGAGGAGATCAAGGCCTATAAGAAATGGGTCAAGGCTGATGAGATGGCAAGGCGCTACATCCTTGCCTCAAAATCAAATGTCTTGCAACATCAGTATTAGTCAATGACATATGCTTACGATATGCTCGAATCTCTCAAAGAGATGTTCGAAGAGCAGAATCGTGCTGCCAAACAGACTGCCATGAAGGCTCTCTTGACCATCGAAATGGTTGAAGGATCACCTATCAAGGATCATGTGTTGAACATGATGAGTTATCTGAATGAGCTGGAGATAATTGGCACTGCTGTTGATAAGGAATCTTAGGTGGAGATGATCCTACAGACTCTGCGGACAGTTTTCAATAGTTTCACTTGAATTATAATATGAATGGGATGGATTTGTCTCTTGCGAAATTGTTGAATGAACTGTCAGCGGTAAAATCCATTATCAAGCAGAAAACTCCTCCCTTTGTGGCATACATGGTGGACAAGCCTGTCGCTTCTTCGTCTAAGCCGACTAAAGCCCAAAAGAAGAAGAAGAAGTCGGGCAAGATTTCAAGGTTGGTTTCTGATGGACCTCTGAGTTATAACCATTTATCACACACTTGCACGACTTCTTCTTCTTGTTTTAAGCTTTAGCCGGCTTAGATGAAGAAGCGACAGGTTTGTCCACCATGTATGCCACATAGGGAGGAATTTTTTGCTTGATAAGGGATTTCGCCACTGACAGTTCATTCAACAATTTTGCTAGAGACAAATCCATTATGTTCATATTATAATTCAAGCAAAACTGTTGAAAACTGTTCGGCAAAGTCTGTAAGATCTTCTCCACATGAGTTTCCATATCAATATTAATGCCAAGTATCTCTAGGTCATCCAGTTAACTCATCATGTTCAACACATGATCCTTGACAGGTGATCCTTCAACCATTTTTGTGGTCAAGATAGCCTTCATGGCAGTCTGCTTGGAAACACGATTCTTCTCTCCGAACATCTCTTTGATAGATTCAAGCATATCATAAGCAGATGTCATAGACTGGTGCTGATGATGCAAGACATTCGAAATTGAGGCAATGATGTAGCACATTGCCATCTCATCAACCTAGACCCATTTCTCATATGCCTTGATCTCCTCATCAGTAGCATCCGCTGATTTAATGGGGCATCCTTCAACCAACACATATTTGAAACCCTCAGATGTTATAACAATATCAAGGTTTCGTTTCCAGTACACATAGTTAGGACTTTCTAGTTTGTTTTGGTTCAAGATAGAGGACAGAGGGTTGAAGTGAGACATAGTTAATCTGAGAGATATTTAAAACAGATCATTAGAAAACATATGCTTTATTTAAAAAAAAACAAAACCAGACACATATAATCACACTAATGAACAATTAGAATCGATAGGAAAACTTAACTATTCAAGCAAATATATGAGCAAGTTCATATATATAGTACCACTTAATCAAGACAAGCCCAACTCAGTTAGAAAGTAATTTTTGAAGTATATTCAGGTGTGTATATATATATATATATATATTGTCTTTTGTTCATTGATTCAACATGCAACTTAGTTGGAAAGTTAAAACAAGTCGTCAAATCAAAAGGCAAACATAGTAGTATCAAAATATACAAGTTTATCCGATGGAGAAGAGGACCTATGTCAACATATAAACTCATATATTAACTGTTAAAATCATTTATTAGAAGTAGAGATGAACCCTTACAACTCTGGAATACAAAAACATTTTTTTAAACAACAAAAAATAAAGAACAACATGATATATACATATTTAATCAAATATGTATAAAAAATCATGGACTTTATTATATTATCAGTTATATGTAAGAAGGCTCTTATACCAATTATTAGAATATGCGCAACGAAAGCATTATTCAGAATCACAAACTTACATAATAGCATAATAATGTAAACTAAATAAATTGTGAAACTCTAACCTTTTGTAGCTTTCACACAACTCGTTCAGTGATTGGGACTCCAAGATTGTAGTCTTCTACTAATTCCTAACTAACTCTCTCAATCAAGTCTTGTGTGGCAAGAAATTTTTTAGAAAAAGGATGATCTTTCCTTGAGAATCACCACCCCTATTTATACTTTTCAGCACAAGGGAAAGGTTTGAAAGATGAAATGTTTCTTGTCATAATTAATGGTCATTAGATACCTTTAAGTATATTTAGACACTGCTAAGTGTATCCAATAACCATGGTCAATAGTCATCAACAACCATTAAATATCATCAAGTGTATTTTGACACCGTTAATATTTCCAACAACCATGATCAATAGTTATCAACAACCACTAAATACCATTAAGTGTATTTTGACACTGTTAAGGCATCGAACAATCATGATCAATAGTTATCAACAACCACTAAATACTATTAAGTGTATGTAGACAGTCATTAAACACCAAGGGTATTTAAACACAATCAATATTTATCCATTAATAACCAGTAACAACAATATTTGCTTTTCTCATCTTTTAAGGAAACAATGAAATCCAGTATTTTCCTTTTTCGTCTTTTAAGGAAATAAAAAGTTTTTTCTCTTTTACACTAATAAAAGTCAAAAACGATTTATTTCTAAAATAAAAGAAATACTAACAGTCATTTTTTTTTCCGAACTCGATCAATTAATCAGGCATAGTAGGGACCGTAAATTTATTAGCACAGGCTTCCAATTATAATATTTAATTCGTAAAAGCATGAATTAACCATATCATATTAAATCACAGATTGTACCACTAAAAATTTGTAACTGCACTCCTCTATTTAATTTCAATTTTTTTCCGTTACAACTTACTTAACTCCCCATGTTTAGAATTACCGACACCAATCAATTAAATCAAACTTATGAAAATTTAATCCATTGATTAATTTAATCCTTTATCTTTATGCTTAAATTAATTCACGTGACGAATATACATATATAATCCACTTGCAGGGTTTTCACGTGACTACTTATAAGCAACCATAAAGGGGTGTCTTCTTTCTCATATCTGAGATATGGTTCTATCAACTAATTATTATTTCATGAATGTAATTTGTTATTATCCAATCCGTTAGGAATATTTTGACTCATCATAGAGTCTCACCTTTTAATAGATTTAAAATAATAAAGCAAGCTACACAGATCATAATAACTACATCAAGATTAAGAGTATAAACTCATGTAATGAACTAGAGATATTATTTATTGAAATTTAGAATCTAAATACATATCTCAATTTGGTCCGTTCAATACATGCAATATGTACTAAAACAAGAAGTTAGAATTTTACCATTCACATAATTAAGATTTATTATATTTAATCTTGTGTTACAATCATCAAGATGTTAGTCAGACTTCATCATTGATTGTGAACATTTAATTTATAACTTATAAGAACCGATAATTTTAATCTTCCGCGTATGAGTAAAACAACTCCATACCCAAAAATCATCTACTATATAAGTAATGGACACAATATAAACACAATGATCTATTCAAACCAAGACTTTATTGTAATATTTAACATAAAACGTCAAGTCTTTATAAAGGATTAAAATCAATACTATAACTCAACCATATGGTTAATAGTATATCCCAACACATGCAACATTATTTAAACTTCACTCTTGCAAATGATTTAGTCATCATTTCGGCACCATTATCATCCGTAAGAATCTTCTCAAGTTCAAGCAACTTAGAATCTAATACATTTTGAATCCAATGGTATCTCACATCAATGTGTTTAGACGTACCATGAAATGTAGAACTCTTTCCAAGATGAATTACCGTTTAATTATCGCAATAAAGCACATACCTCTCCTTAGCATAACCAAAACCTCCAATGAATCTCTTCATCCAGAGCAATTCTTTACAAACTTCAACAACATCAATAAGCTCAACTTCTATAGCAAATAGAGCAACACATTTTAACAACCAAGATTATAAATACATAGCTTCCCCTATAAAATTAATCAAGTATCTTAAAGTAGACTTACGAGTATCACTATCACCGACCATGTCTGAGTTAGTGTAACCAGAAAGAATATGCTTTCCTGTCTCAATATACAAACTCAAACTAAAAGTGTCATAAAGATACCTCATTGTCCACTTCACAATATTTCAATGTCCTCTTCTTGGATCAGAAAGAAAATGGCTAACAATACCAAAAACATGATCAATATTGCATACATCAACTACTAACGATTGAAGCATAATAATTTTTCTTCATATCTTTCTTCTCACCATCACTGGAAGGACAACATTTTTTGCTCAAATTGAAGGGCATAGCTAAAGATGTACTGACAACCTTACCTTTATCCATGTTAAACCTACGAAGTACTTTTTGAACGTACTTCTCTTGTGATAACCACAACTTTTTGGCCTTTTGGTCACATTCAATCTACATGTCAAGAATACCTTGATGGTCCCAAGTCTTTCATAGAAAAAAACTATTAATCTAGCCTTACCATGGAACTGAGTTTCCATCTTCATGTTTTACCCTAAAAATTTACCTGTTTTTAAAGGTATTTTTTTATTAGGTAGGTTAACCAAATCAAATGTATGAGTATTATGTAAGGATTTAATCTTATCTTTCATAGAATCAAACCACCCTTTTTTTTATGGCCTCGTCATGAGTTTCAGATTCTCCCCTGTCAGTTAAAATTACATACTCGTTAGAAGAATAACGAGAGGAAGATAATTTCTCTTTAGTAGATCTTCTAAGAGAATTATCTGGAGCATCAACAACATCATACTGATCATTATGATCAACATTTTCATTATCAACTTAATTTTCATCTTCTTGGAGATTTTCTTCGAGTGCAATAGTCAAAGGAATTGGATCAACATCAACTAATATCTCACTACTATGAGAATCAACCTTCTTAGCTTTGTCAAGATCTTTAATTATTTGATCTTCAAAGAACACAACATTAGTGTTTCTAACAAGTTTCTTATCAACTTGATCATAAAAATTATAGTCAAATTCATCTTGACCATAACAAAAAAAGATACACTGCCTAATTTTAATATCCAACTTTGACCTCTCATCCTTAAAAACTAGCACAAAGACTTTACACCCGAATACTCTAAGATAATCATAAGAGACACTCTTACAATACTCTGTCACATACATCACCATTTAAGGCAACGGGAGGAGATACATTGAAAATATAAGCAGTAGTATTAGGTGCTTCAGTCCATGAAAAATCTGACAACTTAGCATCTAAAAACAAATATCTAACCCTCTCAACTAGAGATTTGTTCATCCTCTCTACTAAATCATTTAGTTGAGGAGTATATGGAGGAGTTTTCTGATAAATATCCTTCTCTTTCAAATGTTTATCAAAAGGATTAATTTATTTATCACAATCATCTGAGTGAATGCATTTCAATTTCTATCTTTTCTCTCTCTCTCAATCAAGACCTGAAATTTTTTGAATACATCAAGTGCTTGTCCTTGGACTTCAAATAATATATTCAAAGTTTGCAAGAATGATTATCAATAAAAGTCATAAAGTAAAGTGCACCATCATGAGCACAATCAGAATGTACCAACTCCAGCAAATCAAGCTTTCTTGAAGATGGATGACTCTGAAAAAAACTATTTTCTATTTACCGGATAAGCAATCAACATATTTCTTTAACTTTGTTTATTTCACTTCAAAAAGTAATTTTTTCTTAGCAGAACTATCAATTCCCTTCTCTCTCGTATGACTCAATCTTCTATGTATTAACTTTGATGAGTTATCATTCTCACCAATTTTATTGAGCCATTATGAAATACATACAAGTTAGACTTGTCACCTCAAGCCACAATCATTGAATCTTAAGTAACCTTCTGGCCAGTACCAAGGGTGTTAAAATAACCCACATCATCAAGATTTTCTACAGAAATAAAATTCAAGCAAACCTATGAAGTATGCTTGACATTATTGAGAACTAATCTCAAATCATTGTTACTTTTGTAAACAAATTGTCAATGTCAAGTACCTCAACCTCATAATTATTGTCCATTTTTAATATTCAAAAATTACCTGGAGTATTAGAGAAAAATAATTCCTTATTTGGCTTTACATGAGAAGTAGCATTAGAATTCACATACTGGGGCTCATCACAAATAAGATCAATGATATATTCACAACAACCAACAAGAAGATTATCCTTATCAACAATAGCACCATGATTTTCATTGTCGTCGTCTCTCTTTTGTAGTCTCTTATCTCTCTTATACCTGCAATAATATTTCTTGATATGGCTAATCTTGTGGAAATAGACCATGTAACATTATTATATTTAAACTTTGACTTGTTTCTACTTTTATATCTGTCATTCTGACCTTTGAACTAGTTTCTCCCTCTGTCTTTATAGTAACCAAATCATCGGAGTGTGAAACTGAAGAACATGAGCCTTGAGATCTTCTTCTCATCTCTTCATTTAAGAAGTTACTCATAGCATATTCCATATTTACAACACCATTGGAACAATTATTAGTCAAAGAAACTCCAAGAGTTCTCCAACAGTCTGGTAGAGTATTGAGAAGTCAGAGTTTCTGTATTTCTTTGTCAAACTTTACACCCATTTCAGATAGGTGATAAGGACACCCTGAAAATTATTTGTATGATCAAAAATAGGATTGCCCTCGTTGTATATGGTATTCATCAGTTGTTTCAGCAGGAACAACTTCTTGTTGTCGATTTTCAAACCATAAAGTATCTCGAGCTTATCCCATAAAGTTCTAGTATGTGCCTCATTCATAATATGATTTCGAACAGTGTTCTTCAACTCATTGTATAATAAATCAACAAATCTATAGATGCTTAATTTTTCATTCCTCATCATTCATAGACTGAGGTTTATTAGAAGTAAACACATGTAAATGCATTTTCTTGATAAATAAAATATCTTTCATCTTGCTTTACTAAACATGATAATTACTACCATTCAAACACAAAATCTTGCTCATATTTACCTCCATCATTCATAGGGACAATGAGCAATAACAATAACAATAAACTCAAGCTCTAATACCATTTTGTTACTAACAAAGATGCATGACAGGATAATAACAGAAGAATATCCAAGTCTAAACTTTTCCTTCTATTTAAACCAAGGCAAGAGAAATAAACTCAAGAACAATGTGTGTGGGGAAGCGAGTACATCAACAACAATAAATATCGCAAGACTAAACTAAATTAATCAACAACATGAGACATCAAATTTATGTGGAAAACCTCTTTAGCGTGAAGACTAAAAATCATAGGCCCAAAGCACCACTATAATCAACAAAAGTTACTATATGTTCTCTATAATTGTGACAGGACAAGTATCAAACAATGAGAAACAATAACTACAAGATAGGACCAAAGAACTAGAGAAGTATCCATGCGCTGTTTGTGATCCAAATTGTCTTATGGCTGCTGGGATATTCTCTTGTGTGTATGGAAATACGACCTAAAGAGGTTTTACATATGCCCCATAGTAGTGAGTTTATGGGCAAAAGTGGGCTAGTTTAAATTGACTTTTTATTTATCCACATAAGAAATGACAATGACCCAAAACCCAACATATTTTCCATTGAAATTCCCACTGAAAAATATCATTGGCTATTACCCACATATATTTTGATTGAATCAATGAGAAAAATAAAATATTCAGTGGCTATTACCAGTATTTCAATGAAAGTCTATTTTCCACCATGGTTTTTCTCAGTGAGCTCATTCGGTGGGAATATGATGGAAAATCATATTTTATAGCACAAATTATTCTTTGATTCACGATGGAAAAGTCTGTGAAACTTATTGTTGTGTGAAGATTTGAGGTCTGGGAACTGTGTGATTCCAGAAAGTTATTTTCTTTCCGTCCATAGTCCATGAAAAACCATGTTTAAGTTCTGAATCCTTTATTATAACTAGTGTAATATCTCCTTTAGGCATGCATGTAAGAATACACATTCAAAATATAGATGCTCTATAAATTTGTCTCTGATCCCACACAATTTTTTTCAGTACTAAGAGCTTTCTTGAGGAGCTTTATACTGTTACCAGTCTTGAACTCATAATTCATGAGATATTTATAAATATTAATTAATTAAGTATTGAAAGTAAATTATTCCCGACTGTTGAAGCATTTGATAATCAAAGTCATTCTTAATTATAAAGATGCCAGAGAAGATATACGAAGAGAACTTCACATAAAATACTTGTAATTAACATATATAACTATAGTAATACACAATATATATTTGTTCATCCTTTTATTTATATTATACATACATTTCATGTATACTATATGATTGTTAATATAATACAATAGGGCGAAGTTATATGGATGGCACAATACATATACGTTCACAAAGGCTATCGATGAGATGGTGATCGATAGCTTGAGGGAGGACATACCAACCGTCATTATTCGTCCTTCTGGGATAACCACTAGTTATGTAGAACCTTTTCCAGGATGGATACAAGGATTCAGGTACTATAATTATTGTACTAATTTGCTCATAGTTTTTACAAAGTTTCTGATTTGTTATCTTCTTCTCTCTCACAGGGGATTTGATCCCCCAATTGTTTTCTATGGAAAAGGGGAATATCCATGCGCTGTTTGGGATCCAAATTGTCTTATTGATGTGGTAGGTTTACTTTTTAATTAAACTTTAGTTTCAATAAATTATAATTAATACTCTATTAGTGATTGCAATCAAATATTCCAATGGAAATATCCCTTTTGATTTTACATAATGGACCCTTCTGATTATGAGAATGTATATAACGTAACTCTATTTTGACCTGGTCTAGTATAGAATGAACTTATAATCATTAAACCGACTCAATCATCAGAGTTTAAGTTTATAACTTTATCCTATTCTCATTTTTGATATTCCAATTAGAGATAGACCATAGAAGCTTAAAAACAAAAGTTATCTAACAACTTGTTTACTTGGTTTAGGTTCCTGTTGATGTGGTTGTAAATGCTACAATGGCCGCTATTGCCAAGCATGGATACGTACAACATCCAGAGATAAACGTTTATCATATAGCATCATCATATGTGAATCCTTTATTAGTGTCACAACTTTTTGACTATTGCTATGAATTTTTCAATTCTTCTCCTTTTGTTAACTCAAAAGGAGATGAGGTGAAGGTTGAGAAGATGAAATATTTTGACAATATGTCAGACTTTTCAAATTATATTTCGAAGAAATTGCTCAAACAAGATGATGAAGTACAAGATTTGATTGAAGTTGAGCATTCAAAGTGTAAACAAAAGCAAGATAATGAAACAGACAGTAAACAAAAAACAGAGAAAATGAGTTGAAATGTTGAGAAGAAAGGGAACTACTTTGCTGCATTTTTTAGTGCTCTGCAACTGCAGATTTTATATTACAAATACATAATGTTTGAAGCTAAAAACTGGAACCACTAACTCCTAAGAAATAGGAAGTAAAGCCATGATAAACTACTCCCAAAAGACTAGGACAAAGCTGAAATAACTTGACTCTATTTGCTAATAGGATTCTATGTAATGGACTATTTCTCTAACACCCTCCCTTAAACTGAAAGCATGTAAGCTTCAGTTTAACTTCAGCTTCTTGAAATCTTCCATAGTGCCGATACCCATCGACCTCCTCAGATTTTGAAAAGGGAGAAATCTGAGAGGTTTGGTAAAAATGTTGGCCAACTGATCTTCACTTCGGCAGTACTGCAACTCTATTGTTCTTTCATTATTGAGATCTCGCAGGAAATAATACTTCACATCAATGTGTTTGCTTCTTCCATGGTTCACAGGATTCATTGACAACTTGATGGCTGGATTGTTGTCGCAAAATATTATAGTGGCTCTTCTCGTCTTGAACTGCAGCTCTTCAAGGATTCTCCTAAGCCAAATAGCTTGACAAGCACAAGATGTAGCAGCAACAAATTCAGCTTCTGTACTTGATAATGTGACAATTGTTTGTTTTTTAGAGGACCACGACACAACCCCTTCACCTAGCATAAACACATAACCCAAAGTACTCTTTCTATCATCTTGATCTCCAGCATAATCACTATCAGTAAAGCCAACCAAATCTGACTTTTCTCTTTACATGTAGAAAATTCCAAAATCCTTGGTTCCTTGTAGGTAACGCAGAATTCTCTTTGCAGCTAGGAGATGCATTTCAGTCGGGCACTCCATATATCTACTTGCAAGACTAACAACATACATGATGTCAGGTCTTGTAGCAGTTAGATACATTAAACTACCGATAATTTGCTTGTAAAATGTGCTATCCACCTTCTTTCCGCTCCCAACTTTGTTAAGTTTCAAACCAAACTCAACTGGAATGTTGGTTGGATTGCAATTCTGCATCTCAAACCTATTTAAAATTTCTCGCACATACTTCTTTTGAGAAACAAATATCTCTTCATCAGATTGCACCACTTCTAAACCAAGAAAATAATGCATCTTACCAAGATCGGACATCTCGAATTCATTCATCATACACTTCTTGAATTCATCAAACATGACACTACTATTCCCTGTGAATATAAGATCGTCAACATATAAGCACGCAATGAGCATTTTCCGTTCTCCCCAATTTTCACAAAAAGTGTGTGCTCATATGGACACTTTTGAAAACCCATTTTCAGAAAATAAACCTCAATGCGGCTATACTAAGCTCATGGAGCTTGTTTTAGTCCATAAAGGGCTTTCTTTAATCGATAAACCTTGTGCTCATTACCAATCTTAACATAACCAGGGGGTTGTTCGATAAATACCTCTTCCTCCAAGTATCCATCTAAGAAAGCTGATTTGACATCTAATTGGAATACATGCCACAAATTTTGTGCCGCTAACGCAATTAGCATTCTGATAGTGTCGTGCCTTGCAACTGGAGCAAGAACTTCAGCGTAGTCCACACCGTACTCCTGCTTGTATCCCTTAGCCACTAACTGTGCCTTATACTTATCAATTTCACCATTTTCTTTCAGCTTCGTCTTATAGACCCATTTGACACCAATGGTTTTTTGCTTCCCAGGAAGATCAACAAGCTCCCAAGTATCGTTCTTTTCAATAGCTTCTATTTCAGCATCCATCACTTTTCTCCATTTTTCTTCTCTAACAACACTCTCAAAACTTGTCGGGTCGCAGTCTACAAATAATGCAAAATGAGTAATTGCATCATCATTAACAATATTAATTCCTTTTACCTCATAATCCACCATCGACGCAGGCTTTCTGCGAACACGACCAAGAGACTAAGCTGCTGCATCAGTTTCTTCTAGAGTTGTTGGTAAAGATTCAGCAGTTGGTGAAATTTCAGCAGGAGCTAATGGAATTTCAGCCGTTGCAGGAGTTGAGTTCTTTGCAGTTTCGGGCATTTCAGCTGCTTCTTCGACTCCAATATCAAATACAAATGGAGTAGATTGTTGCATACTCCAGTCCCAAGTGCTTTCTTCATAAAAGATGACATCTCTACTGATTACGATTTTCTTCGTCCGTGGATTAAACAATTTATATGCTTTAGATGCTTCACTAACACCCACAAAGATACACTTTTCGCTTTTGTCATCAAGGTTCTTCCTTTTCTCGTCTGGAACATGTGCATAGGCAATGCAGCCAAAAATTCGAAAGTGATCTACAGATGGTTTTCTTCCACTCCAAGCCACCTCCGGTGTCATGTTTTGAACAACAAACGTTGGACTTCTATTCAATACATGAACGCTCCAATTTATCGCTTCCGGCCAGAAGGTCTTTTCCATTCTTCCTGTTGCTAGCAAACTCCGCACCATATTGAGAATGGTTCTATTCTTTCTCTCCGATACACCATTGTTTTGTGGTGTATAAGCAGTGGTAAGCTCTCTTCGAATTCCATTAGATTCACAAAAATCTTTAAAGACTTTTGAGTAATACTCGCCACCACGATCAGTTCGAAGAGTCTTTATGGCCTTTCCAGTTTCATTTTATACATGAGCTTTGAAGGTTTTAAACACTCCAAAAGCTTCTGATTTTTTCTGCAAAAAATACACCAAAGTTTTCTGAGAGTAATCATCTGTAAAGGTAATGAAATACCTTTTACCTCCATTAGAAATTGGTCTAATTGGGCCACAAATATCTATATGCACCAGTTCCAAAATTGCTTTTGCTCTCCACGACTTCCTTTTTGGAAATTGAGAACAATGTTGTTTGCCAACAACACATTCTTCACAAACTTGGGAGGGGATGAGAATTTCTGGAATGCCTATCACCATATTTTTCTGTTGGAGAGTTTTTAATCCACCAAAACTCAAGTGACCATATCTAAAATGCCACAACCAGGAAGAATCTTTCACTTCCGCCTTCAGACATGATTTAATACTCTCAATGGTCAAGGGAAATAACCTGTTTGAATTCATTTTCACAACAACAATAGCTCCTCTAGTAGGACTAAAGATCTCACAAACACCTTTTCCAATGAGAATAAAATACCCTTTCTCTTGCAACTGTCCTACACTCAATAAATTGCTTTTTATAGTGGGAACATATAACACATTTGATATTATTTCTTCAAAACCATTCTTGGCTTTAATTTTAATATCACATTTTCCCATTGCATCCACACAGTAGAGCAATCACCAAAACTAACTTTAGAACGAAAGCCTTCATTTAAATATGAAAAGCAAGACTTACTCCCACTCATGTGATTACTGCAACCTGTGTCCAGATACCAAACATCTTGCAAAGGTTCTTCATGTGCTTGTGTTGCCATCAACAAGGTCTCAGTTTCCTTGCTTTCAACAAAATTTGACTTCTCGTCCTTCTCATTAGGCAGCCTAGTATAACATTCGGATTGATAATGACCAAATTTATGACATCGATAACATTCTACCTTTGATTTGTCAAAATTCTTTCCTCGACCTTTGCCGTTGTCATCATTGACCCTAAAATTTCTGCCTCCTTCTCTATTTCCACGGTCTCCTCTCCCTCTTCCTCTTCCTTTACCTCTACCTCTTCCTCTATAATTGGAAGGAATAAAAGTAGAAGCTTTGAGGGCCTACTCTTCAGAAGTTGAATTGCGATTCATCTTCTGTTCATGCACTAGTAAGGGACTTTGCAATTCGTCAAGCGACAACTCATCTATATCTTTTGACTCTTCAGTAGAGCAAATGACATAATCATACTTCGGCGTCAAAGAGCGTTGTATCTTCTCAACAATTATGACATCATTCATTTTCTCGCCATGAAATCGCATTTTGTTGCTGATCTCCATTGTTCTAGCACAATAACTCATTACAGACTCTCCCTCCTTCATCTGTAAGGTCTCAAAATCCCTTCTCAAGGATTGAAACTGTGCACGCTTCACTCTAGCAGTGCCTTGATATATTTTCTTCATAGAATCCCAAATATCCTTAGAAGTTTCTTTGCAAAGAATAGTTTCTAGAATGGGACGATCGATAGCCTGAAAGAGATAGTTCTTCGCTTTCAAATCTTTTAAATTTTTTTCTTCCAATTCTGCCTTTTGAGCATTCGTCAAAGTTTTGCCTTCCGCCGGAGTGTTGATCCCGTCCTCGACAATTGGCCAATACTCCTTTGACCGTAATAAATTCTCCATTAGCATGCTCCAATGGTCCTAATGACCATCAAAGCGTGGAATAGCTGCTTGTACGAAAGTACTATCTGATGCCATGAGTTAAAACAAAAAAAAGGAAAAGAAAGGTTTAGCTGCTGCTATTTTCTTTCACTTTAAAATTTCTGCTTCTTTCGTATTACTGCAGAATCTCACGCTCGCTCTGATACCACGGTAAACAAAAGCAAGATAATGAAACAGATAGTAAACAAAAAACAGAGAAAACGAGTCGAAATGTTGAGAAGAAAGGGAACTACTTTGATGCATTTTTTAGTGCTCTGCAACTGCAGATTTTATATTACAAATACATAATGTTTGAAGCTAAAAATTGGAACCACTAACTCCTAAGAAATAGGAAGTAAAGCCATGATAAACTACTCCCCTACAGACTAGGACAAAGCTGAAATAACTTGACTCTATTTGCTTATAGGACTCTATGTAACAATCTATTTCTCTAAGACAAAGATGCAAATGTGTTTTAAATAGAAGGTGAAATATTTTGAGAACTTTAGCAAGGTGTATGAACCATATGTATTCTACAAAGGCAGGTATGACATTTTATCTCCTCACTTCAATGCTTTTACCATTAATATAAGCATTTTTACAAGTAGTATAGACAATATAATTTAATTACCCCCTCCATCCCAATTTATATTAGTTAGTTTGACTTGACACAGAAGTTTAAGAAAGAAAGAAAGACTTTTGAAACTTGTGATCTAAAATAAGTCACAACTATTTGTGTTGCTAGAAGCCATTTCATTAAGGGTAAAATCGACATTTTATAGTTAAATTGTTATTAAATATAGAAATGTGTCAATTCTTTTTTAGACGGATTAAAAAGGAAAGTCAGTCATACAAAGTGGGACAAAGGGAGTATTACTTATTATTGTTTTGAGTAACCTTCAAATAAATTGTTATCGGTATATTGTTTTCAAATTTATAAAGGTGTTTATGAATTAAAAAAAATAATGTCATAAAAAATAAAGCAGAACAAGAAATCCTTATGTCATACCATCCTATAGAAGGTTGTATGATATTGTTCTCTTAAATTTAAGACTAGACATTATGCTTGATATTGAGTATCTAGTGACAAGAGGAGATCAAACATAGTAATTTTTTTTCTCATTTTCTTTGAATTGTTGCTTTGCAAGGTTTCACAATGGCAACATGAGTAAACTAATGGAAGATATGTCTGAAGAAGAAAGAAAAATGTTTGATATTGATGTGTCAAAGATAATTTGGAGAGATTATTTTTTAGGAATTCACATTTGTGGAGTGAAAGAACATGTATTGAATGGAAGATCAATAATATCTTTCTAAGTGGAAATAACATTTCCTTTGTGTTACAAACTTTGCTTACTCTATTTTGTAAGAGAATAAATATTGAATTTCATTTGCCAGTTCCAACCTAAATTGGGAGAGGTCTGAAAATCATCGTGTTAACATGAGTTTCATGGAGTTGTATTTCAAGTTACTTTGAGTGTTACTACAATTTCTTATTAGAGAAAGAACAAAAGTCTAAGTTTGGCCAAATACAAAGTCATTTTGTTTTGAAAACTAAGTAATTACACAAGCATTCCTACCATATATATTAATACTTATAAATTACATAACTAAGCAAACTTAGCTACTAGAGTAAAATCCAATATGATTATCTAAAATTTTGCAAGGAGTGTTGTTTACAAGGGCATAATGAAAAAGATTGTTGGACTTGTACTATATGGAAGAAAACTGCAAGGGAAGAAAAATCAATAGGAATGGATGCGGAGAAGAAGAAAATACAAGAAAGACAAAACATCTGAAAGGATATTAAGGGAACAATATGAGCAACAATACAATGGAACAATAGTGGAAAGTGGAAACTAAGAACACCTTCGAATTTTTGAGGAATGGCGATGATGAACAAAATCCAATATGATTATCTAAACAATAGCTGATGTAGTTGAGGAGAATCATGAGAAGGAGAATGAATCAAACTATGTGAAATATACAAAAACCATAGAAGAGGAGATTAAAAATATACAGAGGAATATACTAAAGGAAAAGGAATCAACACCAAGTTTACATGAAACAAATCAACAAGCACAATGTCTATTAATACTCAATAAACAAAGTAGCAGAGATCAAATAGGGAGCGAAGAGGTGCATGATATACATACCAAGAATAGAGAACTTACAATACTTAGAAGTGATTTTTTTTTACTACTAGTAACACGAGAGAAGGAAATGATAATTAGAGGAAGATGATCTTGAGCAGAATATCGCGAATGCAGCCCAAGGAGAGTTCTTATATCTCATATAGGTTGCAAAAGAAAAAATTGCGAAACAAATGAAAAAGCGGTAAAGAAGAAAATACTGCAATACCAATAGAGTGCACAGAAAGGAGAACACATGGCTAATGTCAATCTATTTTAATGAATGCTTTAGTATGGATTATTAAGTCAGTTAATACTCAACAAACATTCACAAGATTGATTAAATTGCATAAAAAATTATCATTATTTAATAGGATTCGACACTTTACAAATCTCAAACCTACATCTTCCTTCCTAAGACATTTTACAGATCACTGCATCAGTGCCAAAAGCGACTTTCCCTTTCCAAACTCAATTTCTGCAATTTCCAAGGTATTACAGATTACCCAAGGTATGTGGGAACTTCACCGATGGATTCTTTTCATCCATTGGGTTCCAAAAAGAACTTTAAATCTAGAATTGATTTCACCCCATTATTTCAGGGTTTCATGTGACTCTTTATGGGTTCAACTTATTATGATTCAATTATGCATATTCAATTTTATTATGTACGATTTAACTTAATTACATGATTTCCAATTGATTTAATATGGACCCATGCATATGGTAATTTTATGAATATGAACTTTGCTTATAAAATTATGAAATATGAGTATGAATCTATGCATATTTATGGAAGTGACGATATATGACTAAAGAATGCTTTTGAGTTAAAGTGTCAATGATTTGTGAAAAGTTTTCTCACATATGAACGAAATCATGATATGGATGCTTAGATAGGTACGTGTTTTAATAAATGAAGTTATGAAATCATGGTTTTAAAAAGAGATTTTCTAATACGAATTTATTATTGAATTGGTATTATAACCTTTCCATGTATTTTCATATGATTATGACTATGATTATTTCCGTTGGGATTTTGCTTAGCATCGAGAGGACTTTGAGATGGAGGCTCTCTCGTAAGTAGAGGTCGGGTCTCTAGAAGCAATCATTGTCCAAAATTACGTGCCCTCATAGGATTGTATGAAATAACCTTGCTAGTGGTTCCACCTTAGTAATTATGAATGACACAGAGTTCTACCTTGGCAAGTAGACTCTCTCTTTTCGGTGTGAAGGTTAAACCAGATTCCTTATTATTACTCACATGGTCTTATTGTTGGTTACCATTAAATATCCCACAAATGAATTATGTTTTCTTCAAAAGTATTTTCAAGCTTTTTCTATGATTTTCAATATGCATTGACCTTGTTCATGATTTATGATTTCCCTTTAAAGGCTTTTAGTACATTTTTTACTTGTTCATGCATATGATGTTTAAGTTCATCATATTATCATGCCTACGTTTTACACATTTCCTTATATTCAGTACATTCAAAGTATGCATATTGTGCCAATATTTTTTGATAATATAGGGTCCAACACTTTTCCTTTTGGACATGGTTAGATTGGGATTGTTGTACTATTGCACTTGGATTGGTGAGTCCTCATGATTCGTGGGCAAGACCATGTACTGATTTATGCTTTGATGTATTTTAGTATTTGGATTTTGTTCGTGACTAAGGGGTCTGTCCTAGTCATATATATGATAGTAGAAGGATTATGTCAGATTTAGTAGTATTCTACGTATGCTCTTATGTACTCTGTTGGTATCTTTTATATCACCATATGAGTTGAGACTCATATTGCCTATATTTCTCATTTATGGTATTTGATTACGCCATGCTTATGTCAAGTTGCTTGCTTAGGATCTTTTGGGGTCTTATTCACCATGTCATGCCTAGGGTATACTTTGATTCGTGAAAATTATCAAATACTCTAGAAACCTTAAATGGCCTCGACCACTTTTATTCAACTTTTCTAGGAAAAGTCTCAATAGGGAATTAAAAAGCAACACCTAATAACCTACCCGAAACTCCTAGTGTAGGATTATATAGCATCATGCCATCGCTTTACGTTCTTTTTATAAAGGATTGAACTCTCATACGCCCTTAGTGGGAATTCATCCAACTCATGGTTTTGATTGACACGATTACTTGAAGCAATATCACAATTCAGATTCATAGGTTTCAATGCCCTTAAATCTTTGTGTTCCAACTCTATTGGCGAATGGAAAAGACTTTCTAAACACTAGTTGATAAGGAGATATTCCGATGGGAGATTTGAAGGCTGTGCGATAGGCCCAAAGTGCATCTTCAAGCTTCCTTGACCAATCGGTACAACTGATATTCACCATATTTTCCAGGATGTTTTTGATCTCACAGTTTGACACCTTGACTTTCCCACTTGTTTGAGGATAGTAAGGTGTACCTACCTTGTGTTTTGCCCTATATTTGAACAAGAGTGCTCCGTATGTGAGATTACAAAAATGGGAGCCACCATGGTGCCAAATCTCATAAAGATATACCTTTTAAGAAATTACGTTACACTCCGCCCCTCAATAAAGCAACCACTTCTATCCACTTCGACATATAGTCAACATCCACGAAAATATACTTGTTAGAAAAAGAAATTACAAAGGGATCCATGGAGTCTATCCCTCACAAATTAGAGAGTTCCACTTCAAGGATTGGTGAAAGAGGAGGTCATGCTTGCGAAAGATACGCCCTTTCATTTGGCATTGACCACACAATTTAGAAAAACCATTTGCATCTTGATATAGCATTAGCTATGGCAAGAATCAAGAATCTCTTCGACTTCAACTTATGGAACACATCTCCGGATTATGTGATCAATACATTGTCTAAATAGATAGGGTCTGTCCCAAAAATATTTCTTCATATCAATGAGGAACTTCTTCTTTCGATAACCACTCAACCTATCAGGGGCACTACTCCACAAACCATATATTTAGCATAGTCTGCATACCATGGTTTTGAACCGTAAGAGAGCATCATAACCAGCTCATCGAGGAAGGCTTCCTCTATCTCCCTTTCTTCAACCAATGTAACATTTGGTTCAAGACGAGACAAATGGCCAGCCACTTGGTTTTCACAACCTTTTCAATCCTTCACCTCAAAATCGAATTCTTGGAGGAGAAACACCCCCCTAATGAGTGTCGGGTTACCTTTTTTTTTCTTTGCCATTAAGTACCTAAGAGCAACATGGTCAATATGCACAATTACTTTAGTACCCAATTAATAAGCTCTAAATTTCTTGAAGCCATACACAACATCCAACAACACTTGTTCACTGATAGTATAATTTTTTTGAGCACCATTAATAGTCTTAGTAGCATAATAGACCGGATGGATGAGTTTGTTCTTGCGGAACCCAATGACAACACCAAGGGCTACACAACTCGCATCTCACATCGTCTCAAAGGGAATTCTCTAATCCAGAGAAAGAATGATTGGAGCTGATACAAGTTTTTCTTTAAAACACAAGAATGCCTTCACACAATTTGCATCGAACTCAAAGACACTCCTACTCAAGAAACTTGCACAAAGGAATAATTACCTTGGAAAAATATTTTATGAACCACCTATAGAATCAGATATGCCCCAAGAAACTCCGCACACCTTTTACCGAAATTGGAGGAGGCAATTTAGCAATCATGTCTATCTTCGCTTGATCGACTTCAATCCCTTTTTCTAAAATCTTATTCCCGAGTACAATCCCTTCTTTTACCTTGAAGTGTCATATTTCCCAATTACGAACAAGATTAGGCTGGACACAAAGCTACAACACCTTACTCAAATTGCTCAAGCATTCTTCAACTGAATCACCCACAATGGGAAAATCATCCATGAACACCTCCATTGACTCTTCCACCATATCCACAACGATCGATAACATACACATTTGAAAAGTCGCATTACATAACCCGAATGAGATCCTCAAAGGTAGTGGTTTCTTGATCTTTTAAGGCTATGGAAATCTGGTTGTACCCCAAATAAACATCTAAGAAGCAATACCATCCTCTACTCGTAAGACGATCCAATATTTGGTCAATAAAGGGATTAAGAAATGGTGTTTCTCAGTCCATAAGTTGAGTTTCCGATATGTCACGACCCAAGCCTACACCTTGGACGTGGCCGACACTCGAAAACCATTGCTGGTCCCCAAGCGAACCCTCATCCTGGCTGACTACAAGCGGAAGACTAACTCAAGCACTTAAAAACTGAATAAAAATTCATGAAACTGAAATACAAAACTTTAACTCAAATGAAAAACTCTGAATATAAAAATAATATTCAACTCGCCATAAAATAGGCAACTTAAGTCTTTAAAACATTTAATAAAATGAATAATACAGACTTCTCAACTATACTGACTATCTATGAAGCCTCTAACTGATAAAGATGAAAGTCGGGACAAGACCCACGACATCCTGACTAAACTGAAAAGTAAATGAAATCCTCCGGTAAATGAAATCCTCCGGAAGCAAGGAGGCTCACCATAGCTAACTTGAAATCCATGTGGTATCAACGAAGCACCTGTTGATGACCCTGAATACCTGTATCTGCATCATGAAAGGATGCAGGCCAAATGAGTCAGTACGTGGAATGTACGAGCATGTAAGGGGAATTCTAAAGCATAAACATAAGCTTGAAACTTGATAAAAAGGAAACATACTCGCCTCTTCTCAAACGTACTCAACTCAAGGATATTCGAAACTACTCAAACTTACTCAACTCAGAAGTACTCAAGGATAAGATACTCAACTCAGAGATATGATATTCGACTCTGGGTACTCAACACAATATAAAGCAACAATACACATGCAATATATGGAAAGCTTTATAAAACTGTAAAAGCAACTTAGTTCGTTAAAGAAAATGCAATAACAAACTCAACTTACTTATATAATAAAGTAGTATAGTTTATGTGGGAGTTTCTCTAACCGACAACCACCGCTATGAGCCTAAATGGTGAGACAACGTCTTGCCCACGCTGCCAGAACTGTCCTATACTTTGCCGTCCTATAGAACGCTTGACTTAGTGGATCCACTAGCTTAACTTATGTAATTATCTAAAAAGTATGACCCATTAATACCCATGATGGCTACATGGTTTATAGAGACTTGAGTTAATATGAACTCGCATCCCTATATCGGTGCTCAATACTACTCCCAAAAACATACTTAGCTCATATGTTTTAAAAAAACAAACTTTCTTTCTTTGGTTTGAGATAATTACTCAAAACATAGCTTAAAAGCTCTCTTGGAATCAATGTTCCCTTTTCTTGCTCAAATGTGAAAACATTTATAAACTCTTTGGGAATACTTAGTTCCCTTATAGCTTTTTGAGAAATGAACTCAACTCTTTACTCTTTGCTTAACTTAAAACTTAAGTCTTAAAACAAAGTTAAAACGTTTGTAAAAGACTTCTTAAAATATGGTTCATGCCGAATTATGGATGTGAACGACTCAATGCAAGGATTTCAATAACCATAGATAGAACTCAATACTTGGAACTCAAGAACTTCAATGGTACTACTCGTTGCAAGAATACTCAACTCAAAGGGTTCATGCGGAATTATGAGCATGAACTACTCAACTCAAGGACTCAAAGATACTTCTCATCTCAAGACTGTTCGACTTATAAGGTTTATGTGGAATTATGGGCATGAATGATTCAACTCAAAGGCTTCATGGGTAACATGTAATAGTCCCATGATTAGAAATATAATCTCAAAGGGGATTAGGAACTTACTCAAGACTTAGAACTTGAAGATACTACTCCTCTCAAAGGTACTCAACTAATGGAGTTCATGCGGAAGTTATGGGCATGAACGACTCAACTCGACTCGAGGGTCTACATAATAATATGGAAATAGTGAATACAACTCTTCTCATTCTCATACTTACTT
>NW_006239250.1:472339-472506 GCF_000226075.1 Solanum tuberosum | reverse complement strand
GAATGATTTCTAGGTGTTTAGAAGTAGCTTAGAGTAGTTAGAATCGAAAAGGAGTGAATGTGCACTTTAAACGAACTCAAACGGGGTAAACCGACGACAAACTGGATGGGGCAAGCAACCCTGGCGCTATGGGTGGCGCGGGGCGCCAGCCCCTAAACTTCAGAGGA
>NW_006239250.1:433242-472109 GCF_000226075.1 Solanum tuberosum | reverse complement strand
GCTGAAAATAACATGTTTGGCATGTGGGTGAACAAACCCAACACTATGGAAGCTTACATACCTCTTAGGGATTAAACCTATGGCGAAAATCCGCAACAAGACGCAAGAATCTCGACGAACTCTTGATCCTCTCCTTTTTTCTCCTTTATTCTCTTCTTCTTTTCTCTTCTTGAACTCTCAACTAAAACCCTAGGCGAATTTTTAGGATTATAAAACTGAACCAAATAGGATTAGACCCTTAAAAATATTACTAAAAACGACTTAAATCTCTTGGGATAAGGAAAAGACTAAAATACCCCTTACTATTTCCGGCTAACTTTCCTTAACTGGACAACATAACTTCAAAAGGCCATATCTCACTCATCCGACCTCGAAACTTAGCAAACTCAGTGGCGTTGGAAAGATAATTCAAAGATATTTCCTACAGTATCTGGTAGCACACCTAACTCATCCTGAGCTAGGAGTTATGGTCATTTGAAGTCTACCCATAACTCATACTTAGCTTAACTTACAAAATTTCAGATTTTGCTATTTCCAATTTTATCCTTTTTCGAACTCAAGGTGCTACATCTAGTGAACTTAACAGTGAAGAAATTTTAATTCCTCGGTAAAATCCTACTCACAACGAAGGACGGTTCAAGTCTTAGCTCAAAAAATTTCAGGGGTGTTACACGATAATCTATACACACCCTCCATCCAGAATAGGTACGGGTAGCAACAATATCATTCTTAGCTTTTGACACCACGGTCATACCACCCTTCAAGAGAACACATTGTATCGGACTTTCCACTAGCTATCCGCAATGGAAAAAATCACACCCGCATCGAGCCACTTGATGATATCTTTCTTCACCACTTCTTTCATAGGAGGGTTTAACCTCCTTTGATGCTCAATGCTCAGCTTGCAATCATTGGCTAGTTGAATTGTATGGGTACAAATACTCGAAGGAATCCCGATAGTTCAGTGATTGACCAGCCCTAAACTTTAACATACTTTTTCAAAACCCCAACTAAGGCCTTTAATGGCCCTTGTGACAAGTCAATTGCAATAATTACCGACAATGTGTTATCAGCCCCCAAGAGTGCATATCATAGATGCGCTTGCAACACTTTCAACTCAACTTTCGATGGCTTCTCAATGGATGGTTTAGATTGATAATTTTCTCGATTCTTCAAATCAATATCTGACTTTTTGGATTTGGATGTGAATGAACCCGAACCCGGAAGAGCTGCAACCACTTCATCATAATCACTTATTTCCTCACCATCATAGTTGAGTAAAATAGCCACTATCGATTCACCTCTACAAGCAACTTCACATAGACTAGTCATCGCTTCATCTATCACATCCATATACGACACAACATGCATGTCATCAGGATGTTTCATGGACTTGCATTTATAGAAAGTAACTTCCTCATTGTTTACCAAAACATTCAATTCACTCCTTTCAACATCAACCAGTGCTTTCTCTATAGCCAAGAATGGCCTACCAAGAATAATAGGAATCTCCGCATTGATCTCACAATCAAGCACCACAATATCGGTGGGAAAGATAAATTTGTCCACCTTCTCTAGGATGTTCTACAATATTCCTACCGGCTTTTAAATGGAGTGGTAATAGAAGGTTCAATGGAACGATGCAAAAATAGCTACTAGCTTGAACCTCTTGAATGTTAACAACTTAAATTACCCATATTCTTGGTCCTCTTCGTCAGCACCTTGGCTTGCCTCACCTTTAAAACTCACTCCACCTTCTTCATAAAGTCTGTCATCTCATTTAAACCCTTTGTCGCTGATGTCATATGCACTGACAAAACATTCGATTTAGAATTCAATCATTTAACGAACAATCATACCCTTTCCTCATCAGTGCTCACATACTGCATAGAATATCGACTAAAGGCATTAAACTTAGCCTCCTAAGCAACCATAACAATGTTACCGTGCTAAAGATCCATAAACTCCTTCTTCTTATCCCTTAGGTATGAGGCACATACTTCTCCAAAAAACAAGGCATGAGCTGTGCCCAAGTCAATGGAGGTAAGACCAAATAACGACATTCCACATAAGCCATCCACCACTACATTGCCTCACCCTAAAGCTTAAAATTCAAAAAACATAACCCATGCTATTACACAATTCCCAATTTGTGAAATGTCTCATCTCAATCCAAGATGAACACGTAAGCATCCTCCCTCTCAGAACCACAGAACACTAGAGGCTTAAGCTTATAGAATTTAGTCTGCATCTTATACTATATACCAGTCATCATAGGTTTTCCAAGCAATAGATGGAACAGAGTGCTAGCTCCCTTATCCCCATAGACCTTGGGAACAATGGAAGTAACCGTTTAAGTAATCAGAACCTGAGTAGTCTGAGTTATGGGAGTGACTCAAGTACCTACCGACCCACTTAAAAAAGTTAGTACCTATTTAACAGTCCCCACATCCATATGGGGAAGACCTGCTACCTAAGACTATTTCCTCACCTCAGGTTCAAGATTGTCCTCAATCTCAATCTCAACATCCTCTTCTATAACTTGATCTTGGTGTGGGTTGGGATTTGAATTTCAAAATATTTCTCTAAGGTTAGCCCACTGGGAAGGCGATCTGCCTAACAGGTTAGGCAAGCTTTGGCAAGCTCACTGAAGTTGACAATGCAAAATTTTAAAGAAATCAGGCATGATGGGAGGAGGTTGAATTGGTTTCAGCGGGCTAAGACAAGTCCATCAAAAGTTACAGTGCAAAAATAAAAAAGAACAGGAACAAAAGGTGATGTCCACTCGCACTTGGTGACCCACCAAGTTGTTTTTGGCAGCTAAGACCAGACTACTGAATGGGAAAGTTCCCAAGTCACATATTCAAGCAAGGAAGGCGGGATGAGACTTACTCGGCGATTTGCCTAACTTCCTTGGCGAACTAAAACAAACCCACCGAACAAGTAGTGGTTACCGCAGTGCCTATTTTCAAAAATTCAACCATAATACGCAACAATACCCAATTCTCAATATATTTTACAATTTACCTACATGTTTTTTCTACCAATGGGTACTTACACTTCCCTAAATATCACAAAGTATTACTTAAAATAACGATTTTCCCTTAAGAAATGCGTCACTCTATCTATCATTGGGAAAAATTGTGCAATTGGGGCAACACCAGGCTAATCAAACTTCACCCATACTTAATTCAATCAAGACCCAGTACAAACAAGGATTCAATCCAACTTTTAACCAACATAATCAATTTTAGCAATTTTGGGTACAAATCATTATCTAACTCATGGGTATAGTTAAATATGATCTATTTAGCATTACCCATACAAATTAAATAGCAATATACTTCAAATGACACTAAGCCCATTTATGAGTGGTAGATTTGCACTCATTTAAGATCCATTTATATCAATAATTTGTGTCCTCAATGTCTAGCTTTGCCCTTTTCTAATCAATTATTGATGATTTGCAGCTATGACGGTAATTGTACAAGGCATGGACTAAAGCTTGAAAGAATGGCCAAAAATGCAAACGAAGTGCAAAATGAACATTGTTAATTGCCTAGCATGAAGGGAGGATCGCCAACAGAGCTAGATTTTGCCTAATATGACGCTGCATAGCACATTTATTTACCAAAGAAGTTCAGCGAACTCCAGTGGAAGAGGCGATATTCCGAATGAGAGAGGCCAACCCGAAGCACATCTCTTAAAGTGATAGTGTACAAGGCAAAGATTTAATGCTTGAACGGTGAACTAAGGTGGTACTCGGTGATGCACTGAATGAGAAAAGCTGACTCAATCGAGTTTGCCAATTGAGGTTCAAACACCTGAAGCCTAGAGCATCACAAATGCGAGCTGGGGAACGTAAGGCGATTCACTGAGTGAACTAGGTGAGCCCGACTAATGTCGCCAATTTGGTTTTGAAGTGAATTTTTGGGCTATGTTTTGGGAAAATATAATAGCCCAGTGGTAGAATTTTAATAGTGTTCAATTAGAGAGTTGAACAACTAAATTGAGAAGACGTTTTGAGAGAGAACACTTTACTTTTTAGAACACTTTCTCTAGCCTTCTCGGGGTTTTACAATTTGAATCTTGAATTTGATAAATTGAAGTGAAATCCAAAGTGGGTTTCCCCTTAATTGCTTGATTTCAAGTTACCCATGACTGCTTTCATGGAAGGTATACTTTCTTTACTTTTAATGATGGGTGACTAAAACCCCAAGATCTAGGGGTGCTCTAATTGGGGTGTGTGTCAATTTAATGTATGGATATTGTGCTGTTCTTTGTTTTGTTGTTATTCATGCATAAATTTGGTCTAATTATCATGGGTTAACTGAAGGGTTAAGGTTGCAAACTTAATTCATATTTTTGATCTCCGATTGATGCTCGAAAGAGATTAATTAGAGTGGGTAATTAGTTTAATACTAGAAATTTAGGTTTGTGTCCTTGACTTGCTCAAAAATGAGATTATGGGTCGGATCTATTTGCTTTATTCTTCAAAGATGGAATAGAGTAAGGTATTGGGTTGTTAAGGATTGACATTGGATGAGACCAAAAGGAGATTCTAAGCATAAATGCTTTGAGATCGAAAGATGATTAGTATCAGTGAAGATGACTTAGCCTATTCATGTATGCATATCACGATAGAGCAGAGCATTATTCCTATATGACATTGATTACCAATCCCTGCACCCCTAGACTGCTTGTTAACTCTTGATTTCATTCAAATTTTAGTTTAATTGCGATAAATGACAACAATTTACATTAAGTGGGTGGTATCATTCACCCAATTGTTCTTACTACTTTAAATGAGTTGATTTAAAGTCCAAATATCTCAATAAAGAATTCTCCATGATACCCCGTTCCTAGTGGGATTTGACCCCAACTCTTTATTGGGTTTTTACTAACTATGATCGTCCACCTTTTTAATTGATTTTGAAAGGTGATTTGAGCGTTATAAAAAATGGTGCTGGTGCCGATTCCGGGGAGTGGTAGTTGAGAATTCTAATTGAGAAATTAGATTTTAATTTGGTTTATTTGTAGTAAAGTTGTTGTTTTTCTATTGTTGTCAACTGATTTGCAAATTGACAAGATGAGTGACCATGCGATGACAATGATAGTCACTGTGGTCAACATAATAATATGGTGAACTAAATGATACACCCATTAATTTCATTCAAAGCATGAGAGCAATCCAAATACCTCCTACAACTAGGAGGGTGGTGTTTCACATCACCGGTACTATGATCCAATTTCTTTAAATGAAAGGAATTTTTGGGGGCCTATATAATAAGGATCCCTATGAGAACCTTAGGAATTTAAGGAGGTGTGTGGACACTTTGTGTTGAAGAATATCTCTGAAGAATCTATAAGGTTGAGACTATTCCCATTTTCTATAATGGGAGAGGCTACAAGATGGTTTCCAGGGTTACCAACTGATTCTTTTACTTTGTGGGATGAGCTAACTGAGGCATTCTTGGAACGATTCTTTCTACCCTCGAAGATGGTTAAACTTTGTCTCCAAATCCAGAATTTCAAAAGTATCAGAGGTGAACCCTTGCATGAAACATGGCTAACGTTCAAGAAGTTACTCTTTCAATGTCCAACGCATGGTGTTCCAGACAATTTGCAGTTGCAACACTTTTATTGGAGCCTTGATTCAGTCAATAAAAGTGTGGCTAATCAATTGGTCTATGGTGGATTGATGAGGAAACCTTATGAGGTAGCTGCATTGTTGTTAGATGACATGACTAACATCAACTGAGCATGTCACACAAGATAAGACCAAGCACCCACGATACAAGAGGGCTTGAGTAAAGAGCAAATTGAATAGGATCACGAAAGGGATGAAAACATGGCTAAAATGATGACCCAAATCGATTTGTTGTCTATGTAATGAGAGGTGAAACTAAGTCACTAAATACAATTGGAACAAACAGTGGGCGGTACATAAATGGTTCCAAATTTAAGGCATTATACAATGAAGAGGTTTAATACTTGCGAAATTAAGTGAGGGGTTCTCACAACAATTATCTATGTCAAGGTGGGAACCAAGGTTGGAACAAGGATTGAAATAGTGGTTGGAAAGATTGGAGGAGTGGAAATTAGAGAGACAGTGAGGTGGATAAACATATATACATTCCTCCCCATGATCTTCCCCACCCAAAAGATCCAGCTGGTTTAGAAGGAAGTAGGATGGAAGACATGCTTGTGAGGATATGTAACAAGGTTGAAGGAGCCGATAAGGTGTTGGAGGATTTAAACAATAACTTCTCCACGTTAACCCAAACAGTGACTTCACATTCAGTTTCAATCAAGCAGTTGGAGACCCAACTGGGTGAGATTGCCACTCATTTAAATCCAAGGCAAAAGGGAACTTTGCCTAGTGATACCATTCGAAACCCCAAGAATGACTATGTCATGCCATGACATTAAGTAAGGCACTTCTTGGGAGGCAACCCAATTTTTTACTATTGTTTTTATTTTCTTTCAAATAATGTGCATTGTGAATACAAGTGGATAAGAGGTTGAAAGATAGATAAGGGCACATTGGGCGAGGCTATAACAAAATGGGTGATGTGCCGAAAGCACTAGGTGGACTAATTCTTGTCTGCCCTTTCACCATAAAAATGTGGCAAAGTGCACTATCAAGATCCACGAGAATAACTCTGAAGGGCGATTTGCTGAAGTGCATAAAACGGACTACAAATGGTCCACCAAATCATCATTCAGGTTTGGTCATTGTTGAGGCAGGTTCGACAAGCTTAAGCTCCAGACGGTGATATGCCGAACACGTTCAACAATGTTAGTAAGTGCACCGAACGGGTATGCTATAAAAGGGCCTAGGGTTCTTTTAATTTCAAAAATAAAAATCCTTTGATTTGGAGCCTTTTCATTTCCATTCTCTTATATTATGCACTGTGAGTGATTTCATGCCTTGTGTGAGTGTGTTGAAAGTGCTATGAGTGAATTTGAGTAGATCTCGAGTAAACTCAACCCCGATTCCTTAATTTGTTGCTCGTTTTTCGACATTATGGTTGGTATTTTGACTTCTCATCGATGATTTTGAGTTTAGATTGCATATAGGGTGTGGGATGGATCTATGTAACTAAGATTCAATGCTTAATTTTATTGGGTAGCATCTTATTGTTGAATTTGAATCGTACCAATGTGATTTTAATTGTGAATGCCTATATAAATGGTGAATCGTGATTGTGTTGGTTAGAATACTAAATTGGGTCGATATACTTTCTAGGTCTTTGTTTAATTGAATGTGAGTGAAATCTGAGTATCTCAGTGTTGAACCATTGCATGATTTTTCCCATTGATAAACAGGGTGACTACTTTCTTAAGGGAAAGTCAAGTAGAGCAACACTTACTGATAAATAGGGAAATCTGAGTACTCATGGGTAGAAAAGCATATAGGTCGACTATAATTGGTGCGGGAAACTTCTATTTGTTGTGCATGTTGGATTTGTTTTTGCAATATAGGCATTGGGCTGAAAATTCCTGTTAGGCGGACTTTGTCTTAGCTCGCCAAAGAAGATAGGAAAATCATAGAGTAAGACCCAACTCGCCTTCTTGAGTTTATTCATGGCCTTGGGTACTATCCCATTTGACGGGCTTGTGTTATTCCACCAAACTCATTTGGTGAATCGCTGAATGAGAGAGGATATCACCCTTTATGCCTGTGTCTTTCCCTTTTGCACTGTCATTCGACAAACTTGTCTTAGCCCGCCGAAACCAACTCAGTGAATCACAAAGTTGGCATTGACTCTGCCTTGTGTGATTGATACTTGATATTTGTGCTACTGTCTAAGTAGGTGAGCTCGCCGATCCTATTGGGCGATACATTTTCCCGTTAGGCGAGACTTAAGACTATTTTCAAGCTTGATTCAAAGTGCTTTTGATTTCAACTAACCTTCACAAATCTTGTGTTTTAATGTGTCTTGCAGGAAATGGAGAGAACAAAATGTAAAACTGTGGTCTACTCCGATATGGAATCAGACAAGAAGTCTCCTCCTCCTCCTCCTCTCAAGAGGCACCGATGCATCTCCATTAATGAACCATTTAAAGCTCAGAATTGCCGACAAACCGCCACTTTACAACCATCCACCCAAGATAGGGTACAATTGAGGGTGGTGAGAAAAAGGATAAACATCAGATCTAAGTTATTTTAGCCCTCATCTACACAGGCACCGACCTCTAGAATTCTCCTGATCGTAGTTCTAAGAACCTTGAAAAGGCTCAAAGCAGCAGGAGAATGGACCATACTTGAGGAGAGACGAATCTCCACAGAGGGAGTAATGAGCGATCACCCAACCATATGGGATAAAATTTAGTTCCAACGGTTTGAGGGTTTTATTAGAGCCAGAAGCTCCTACATCCCTTATTGGGTGAGGGAGTTCTATGCAACATATGCTCAGGCTCTTTCAAAAAATTGAAAGGGCATAGTTAGGATTCCACTTGAAGAAGTGGAGGTGAGAGGGAAAAATGTTTGGTGCACCTTAGGAGCTATTGATACTAACCTAAATATGTTGGCATTTGACGATGAGCTATATTCACTCCAGATGCGTCGTGATCTAGATTATCTGAAAGGGTCGGTTAGCACTCTTGATCTCTGATTCTTCTCCTTTCTTGGATGGTGGATAGTGCTAAGATAGAGAAGAAAGACTTAAATGTAGTGGTCAGATACTGGTTTGGCTTCATCAGTAACAGCTTGATGCCATCCCAGAATTAGCCTATTCTTCGCCATGACAAAATAGTATTGGTGGGCACCATCATAGATCAAGAGCACATACATGTCGGTGCCATTGTTATTACAGAGATACTGTTGAGAGAGAGGCAAGAACAGAGATCACTCCTATTTCTAGTTGTGATCGCAGTTATTTAAAAGGGCAGGAGTCCCATTCAGAGCTGCTATAGATGTTAGAGTCACACCAACATCATCTAGTGACATCCGGAGGATCAAGGTAGAGTGTTTGAGAGATAATGCAGTTCGGATGAAGCCGCCACCACCAGAATCCACTCCATTGGCTGATCTTTCCACATTGACTCTTGGAACCAGCACATCTGCTCCTTCTGTGGAGCAAGCAGGTATTCATACTCCTTCCTCTTCTATTGATATTTCTGATTCCCCCACTGCATTTTCACCTTCCATTTCTATAACTGCTGCTAGTGCGAGGCCTCCCCCTTATTATGTTGCCCGTCTTCCCTTGACCCATGCCTTTATATACTAGATGGGTTGTCTTTATCGGTCAGCGGATGTTAGAGTTGCCCGGGTTGAGAAAGACTTGACCTAACTTATTGACCAAGCTATTAAGAATGCCTTAGGTCCTCTGACAGAGTGGGTGGTTAAGTGGGAGGAGAGGGAGGGCCACACTCTAAGGTTAGATGGTTTGATTGCGAGGATAGCAGTTTAGGAGAAGACTGTGGGTAGTTCCAGTGCCTTGGACACCCTTAGGACTGAGGTTTCCGCATTGAGGGATGAGGTGATCCAGATTCAGCCCATGGACATCTCGACACTATGGGGCGATATTCCCATTTCAAATGCTACTGACCCCAAGATGCCTAGTTATACACCTTTCTTTTTCTGTACCTGAGGTTTCTATAGATAGGGATGGTGAGGATGAGGAGCTAAATTAAGAGATTGATGACAAGGGGTTGAGAGAAGACGAGCATGGGATTACTGACACCTCGATGGAGTTGCATGAGACCAAGGATCTCATTAATAAGGCTACCCTAGATAGGTCTCTCTGAGATACTTCAACACTTGGGTCTAGTGGTATCAGTCCAGACTCCCCACACTTTCCACTATGAGCTGGGCACTAATGCCCAAACCGAGCCTTCTTTGCCGCCTCCTGTCATCCTATTGCTGGGCATAGATGCCCCACTTGAGGTTTCTTTACCAGAGACTCCAAATGATAGTGCTCCACATGCGTAGCCTATTAGGAGGAATCTATATCTCAGCCTCCTAGCATTCCTTTTACTTGTCATTGAGGACTCTGTTTTTTATTTTTGGTGGGGTGAGGGCCTAAATGCCTATATTCCTCATTTGCTTGTATTTTTTTTATTTCATATCTTTAACTTTTGTAGTTAATGTTTTTTTTATATTAATGTTCTTGTCTTTTGGGAAAGTGTGTCTCTTTACTTCATTATTCCTTCTCTCTTGATAAATGAAACCTCCCATGAGTTTTCAAAAATTGTGAAAGCATAAGGTTTTCATTGATATAATTTGAGAATTGATTTTGTTCAATATAGATGTCTTAAATAGTACTCATGATGAGCATGATGCGTCGTGTTGTTGTTGCGAGAATGAAATCTATGTGGTTACACTTTTGAATGATCCCTTTGAATCTTTTGTTGTCTAGCTGTTTTTGGATGTGAGCCTTGCAATGAACATCACACATATGCTTTTGATATTTTCGGATGTGCTAGATAAGTGTATTTCAAAGTGCCATGTTCGGTGAGGTTTACTTGAAAACATGCATGTGGAGTCCTAGAATTTGCCTTGTTAGTCCAATTGTGTGAATCTTGGTGAATGTAGGACATGATCTTGGGTTAAAATTCAATGAGGTTGCTAAATTTTCTATAAAGCCTATTGTGACTATCTTGTGAGGGTGTGAATCCATGTTGGCACAAATTGAGCCTTACCTATTTGTTGACAACCCACAAGAAGCCTCTTGAACCAAATTGTCCCTACCTTCTGTCACGACCCGATTCTTCGAGTCATGATGGCGCCTACTATAACCCACCAGTAGGCCAGCCAACTCATATCCCGGAACTACAAGTAATGGGATTGAGGGCAGAAAACTAAACTCAAACTAAAACAATAACATAAATAACATGAATCATAGATGAAGAAGCGGAAGCAAGCCAAAATATATATACAAATAAGAGATCTCTCCCAGAACCTGGAAGTCACATGTACCGAGCTACTAATAAAATGAGTACAAGCCCCAAAAGTGGATCACATAATCAAGACTGTCTCAAAAAGAAAAAGATAAGTCAATATATATAGATAGAGACTGGTGTAAAATGAAACGCTAAGTGCTCATCTCTGTCTCTGGATCAGACTGCTGCAAGCTCGATATTAACGGTGGTAGCTGGTGCTCGGACCTGCATCACAAAAATAGATGCAGAGTGTAGTATGATTACCAAAACAATAGGTACCCAGTAGGACTCATAGGCAGACTGAGCGAGAAAAGCAAAAATAATATGAAATGCGAGAGTGTAAAACACTACCAGAAATATGAACGAGAAATCTAATAGGTATGCACACGAGTGTACTAACACACAAAGAAAAGGAGAATGACTAACTAAATCCGATCGGGCCCCCATAAACCCGACGGGTACACTCTTACGCAAGCTAAAAGTAACACCTTAGCGGACTCACATAAGCCTGACAGGTACACAAAAGAGTTTAGATGGAATAAGAGGATCCGATGAAGTTTCCAACATTTCCACAACTTTTCCCGGACTCGAAGCGAACCAATCCATATGCCTGAAGCTCATCTAGAACTGATAGAGGTTAAGGACTTGAACTGAATTAAAGATTGAGGATTAAGGACTTTAACCGAGATTTGGAGTAAACGAGGACTTAAACCAAGGCTAAGGATAATCATGGACTTGAACCACATATAAATATGACCAGGGACTTGAACCGAGGTGAGAGTAGGTATGTACTTGAACCAAGCTGTAAATAGTGGTGGACTTGAACCACGACTGAAGAAAGCCAGGGCTTGAACCAAGGCTATAATACCAAGGCGAGGACTTGAACAACGCCCGGTGGAGTGAATTGTGGGACTGGAACCACGAATAGAGGTGAATCGGCTAGAAATAGGATCAGCAGCCAATCGAGCATCATGGGGAGTATCCCCAATCCGAGTGCCATCAATAAATCACTCCAGCCCGAACCATATCTAACAAGAATCGATGAGTAGCTTCCACACCAAGAATCAGAGACACTAGAACCGACATAAATAGGGGATTTAGGGAGATATGGTTCCAAAAGAGGTGTTAATGCCTAGCTAAGGCCCAAACTATCAAACTCAGGTATGCTACATCACTCTACAGGGAGCCAAGCCGTCCATAGCGACGTTGAGGAGATTATAAGGCCTAACGGCTCCAAAAGTACGCAAGTCTATGGAAATCACTATTCTAATCCTAGACTAAGGCCAAACATGCTCCAACAATATTCACAAATCACAAATAAGGCACGCCACAAGGTGAGGATGATCAACAAATACAATAGATATGCTTCAATCGTTTAGAATACCCGAAAAGTAGCCTAAGGCATGGATTCTAGGAATTTAACATGATTCAACACCCATTCAACCCCAAATTTATACAAATCAACATACAATTACTTAATCGTGCTCAGTCTAAGAAGAGGGAAGCCGTAGCTTACCTGTAGGCCAATCGCGCACACTCTAAATTACGTTGTTAGAGCTTTTCCCTTATGTATGGCCTCGGAATGCTGCCGCACTATCAAAAATAGAATCACAACATCAATACGGTCATTTTGACACAAAAATTGAATTTTTGGATGACATCTAGACTTGCCCTCAATGCTTTTCGGGCTATTTTCCTAAATTAGGTCTTGATTAGTATGGTATCTAGTTATGCCATCAATGATTATAGATCACGATTTCAAAACTATTTCCGTTAGTAGTAGGGCATTTCTAGCATGAAGTGAATGACTATGGGCCTAAAAGCTATTATGAAAACATCATCGATGTTGAATGGTTTTCTCACGCATGGTCTATGGTGGTATTTTCGATCATACAAGTGGTGAATACCCATGTCCTATAATTATAAGACAAGTTAAGATTAATAACTATTCCGTGGGATTTATGCTTGACAGTGAGTGGACAAGCAGCGACCACCCATGGCTTATGCCTATGTGCCCCTATATGATTATTGTCTTAAGATAGACGATGATTTTTTAAGATAGACATTTGCTAATGGATCCATGTAAGCTAAAAGTTCATGATTTTACCTTGGCAAGTAGGATACTCTCTTTTCGGTGTAAGAGGAGTACACTGGATTCCATGTTATAGCTCACATGGTTTCTATGTCGGTTAAGGCTACTTTCCACAACAATAATGAACTAAGGTTACTCCAAGAAGTATTTAACATGTGTTAAAAGATGATTTTACTTGTATTAACTATGATTGCAATTTATGATTTCTAACCCTCTTATCTTATGTTTTGACTTGGTCTCTGCATATCATGGAAAGTCCTTTTTAGCATGATTTCATAACTTTTATTCATTGCTATCATACTTAGTACATTCTTTGTACTAATGCATAATCTTGCTCATTGTTTCACTTATGTAGGGTGCGACACTCCTATTTCGCATCTTCGTGGCTAGGGATCACTTAGTATATATTGAAGATTGGCGAGTCCTCATGTTCCGAGGACCGAACCTTGTTTCTTATTGTGTTTAATTTTTTTTAGAGGTTGTATGTGATGTACGGGTTACGTCCCGATCCCTCTTGATGTAGTAGATGGCTTTGAGACTATGTAGACTTCCGCTTTGTTTTGACAAAACTCTTTTATGATATAAACTATCTTTTAAACTTGTTAGATTCTATTATCTTGTTTATGTATGCTAAGTGGCTTTTGTAGGGCCTCTCGGGGTCTTATACGCCATGTCACGGCTAGGGTGTACTTTGGGTCGTGACAATATATCTTGGAAAACAGAAGGAGACTTGGTCCTGAACGAGCATAAAGAGAATAGCCCAAACAATAAACAACTTCACAATTTCAAACATCCTCGACATTGTTCATTGTACAATTGACACATAACCACTTCAGAACTTCTATGAAACCAAAGATCTCATCTAAGTCTCTTGTACAAAATTGTGACACCTCCCCCACTTTGTCCATGATTATGACAAGTATAATCACAAACAAATGTGGAGCCAATTAACCCCGTCCAATGTTCCATTTAAATCTTGAGATAGAACAACTTCAGATTGATTTGGAAGATTTATTTCAGTCTTTCCACCAGTTATATTTCCCATTTTAGATTCTTCTGAGACTTCATTGCCTTCAGAATTAATAACACATTTTTGCACTAAGATTATTTCTTCACAACGATCACAATTATCTATCACAAATATCAAATACTAATTAGTTGCCATGAAGTTTAGACAAAAACTTCTAATTTTACGACCTGTAAAGGCAAAACCAGTCCTCTTCCTCGATTACACTTTAGTGAGTGTGTGTCGTTCCCTATAACACTAATGTGATGCTACAAAGTGTTCTATAAATACCACTATTACCTTTCTCAAAAAAAGTGTTTAATAAGTTTGTTTAGTTAAAACAACTAGATCTATGTAGATCTAACCATTGGAATTTTCGCAGGTTCAAAATCATACAAATATCTGCAAGAGAAGAGAACTGAGATACACTTCTTTTAATTGATAATTTATTATTTTTAACTTGGTAATTTTATATTATATCATAACAGTACATGGGTAGTACTAAACATTAAATACAAATGAACAACAAACTCCACGATTCTAAATCTATATTGAGTGCTTGTTTGGATTGGCTTATTTTAGGTGCTTTTCAGCTAAAATTGCTTTAAAGCAATTTTGTAGTGTTTGGGAAAACAAAAAAAAGTTCTTATAAGCACTTGTTTATAAGAAAATATAGAGAAAATAAGTCAAAAGTCATAAGTTAAAATTTCTAACTTATGACTTTTCAAACAGGCTCTCAGTATCTAAAACACCAATTATAGAGACTGTTTTATTTGAGTATAATTGATTACACCAAAAACATAACAACAAAATGTAGTAAATTTTAATTTTCAATATACTATTCTCTATGCTCTCAAAACACCTAGAATTCCTTTCTTTCCGGGTTGGCAAATATATTGAAGCACGGATAATTCTCCATCTAGTTTTGTCTTTAGCTAGCACACTTGCCTCTTCCCAACTTTTTAGAGCTTCAGTAATTCTCCTAGGCATACTCCATGATGTGCCTTTGTGACTCAAGAATACCTTCCATAACTGTTGAATAAATTTATAGTGTAGAAAAAGATGATCAATAATTTTTTGATGTTTCTCCTCATGTAAAACACTTGGGACATACGGTTATAGTTAAAGTTGACAACAAGATTACTATTTTCATTTGACCAAGTCTGTTGTATAGTTATTTTTTATTTTAGTTGTTAGTTTGATATTTTATGCAGTAAGTGGGTGTTCTATTATTTTCTATAGTTGCAGATAGCTTTCCTTAAAGTTTAGGAGAGTTAGGTGGATTCAATTAGTGGTTTAGTGGGATTGTTACTCTGTTAAAGTTTTAATTTTATATAAGGTCATTAACTGGTTAAATAAAATTTTAGTTCAGCGTTCTTTTTCTCTGGAAACTATTTTCTCAGACTCCTCCATTTGTTACGACCCGATTTCAAAAACTAAGGTTTGAAACTATTTCGCAACTTGGCAATTTATTGATTTTGAAGAAAAATATAATTTAGAAGTCGCCACTTAATTTTTAGAAAAAAATTAAGAAAACCATTTTAAAAGGGGTTTTTGAATAAAACATTTTTTAATGAAACCAAAGTCTTGGGTAAGAGTTCAAATAATTCTCTAAGGAAGGGTTTAGGCATCTTAGAGAATCCACTAAGACGCGGTTGACTGGCGGATTTGAAAGTTGGCTAATTTTAAAACATAGTTGAATTACATGAAAAAATCTTGTTTTAAAATAACAAAAGTCTTTTGATACTTATACACTCATCTTATTCCAAGTATGAAATAAGTCAAATGCTAAAGTGTCAAAATAATAATTTAACTTAACATTTTATCCGAGTCAAGCTTTTGAGTCGAAAAATCAACACAATAACTTAAGCATGGATTTGAAAGCTAAATACTAACTATGAAAGAATATGAATAATTATCAAGTTAGTCTTGAATCTTAGAGTGGCTTAACTAAAACGGGTTTTGAAAATTTAAATATTTGAAGTAAACAACTAACGAAATAGAAGAGTTATTTAAAAACTCCCAAGGATTCATCTGAATTAGATAAAAAGTTAATTCACAATCAATCAATAAACAAATAATAAGAGAAAGAAAGGAAATAAAGCATGTCTCCAAATCAAGCCACTGGACTTAATACTCGAACCACTTTTGACGCTTATGCTCAAATCTGACCTTTAAGTCCTAAGTCCCAAAAATTTTAGCCCTTTGGGGGCTGCTGCTACTGCTGCGAATTGGACTTATTAAAGTCCAAAAATTTCCAATTTTAGTCCCTTTGGGACTGCTGCTGCTACTGCTGCAATTGAATTGGATTCTAAAATCCAAAATTCAATTTTCGGCCATTT
This sequence comes from Solanum tuberosum, assembly GCF_000226075.1. Taxonomy (NCBI): domain Eukaryota; kingdom Viridiplantae; phylum Streptophyta; class Magnoliopsida; order Solanales; family Solanaceae; genus Solanum; species Solanum tuberosum. Next base: position 455,779 of record NW_006239250.1, on the reverse strand, counting down.
GGGATTGCTATTATGCCGCTACTTCTGCTGCCACTGATTTGGGATTTAACCCAATAATATTAGCTTCTCTTTCACGACTTCGATGAGGTTGACTCAAGAAGTGGAGTATGCAAGAGATGGTCCAATTGGACTCGAACAAGAGAGTTCATGCGCAAAATGAGATAAAAATTAATAACTTAACATGATAAGACTTTACAAAAATATTCAAACAAATCACTTGGATGCAGCAATGAATCCTTTCATCTTAATAATAAATCTAGACACTCAAATTATTTATAATAATAAACCAAACCTCACGGGCAAACTTCCGAATAGGCACGAAACTTTCAAACAATAGCATGGATTAGACATTATATACTAAACTTCATATTTTGATCACAACAATTTAAATAGGTACACAATATCTAAAATCTAATCACAGAGCCTAAACCTATTTCTAAGAGAAGAGACGAAATACTAATTATCAACTCAAATATATTCTTACACATGCACTGTAAAGGAGTATACTAACATAGCATATAAACAAATAATGGTATACACATGTATTCTCAGTAAAATAAGCAATTGATAGTCCTATAAGGAAATTTGAAGACTAACTGTTAAAACTAATTTCACTAATATGAAGTAAAAAAAATACGAGTAGAAAAACTAATGACCATTCAATCATACAGCCTACCATAACTCTTGAAAGCAACGCATGGATACCAAACAATTAAACAACAACAAGAATGAACATCAAAAAAGAAATATATATATATATATATATATATTGAAGCCATATATCTACGAAATGCACAAGAGAACACAAACTGCATATTATCTCAGAGGCATATGTATGATGAAACTTGAACTCCTAAGCTGTACAACATATCTTTAGACTAAACTGATTGCTCAAAGAATTAGGACAGACATGAATGAAGCTATACTAATTCAGCAAAAGCTCGAACAACAACAATATTATTTAATTTTCCCAAAATAAACAAATTCTAAAGGCTGGTGAAGCAAGATATATAAAAAATCACAGCTTAGGCAGAATTAAACACATACAGGTAGTGGAAACTAATTATGAAAACAAAAAACTGAAAATAATGAAAGGGATATTACTAGCTAATACCCATCAACCAAATTCTAGCATACGGAGACTAAAACCCAGTTAAAACACGTACAAAGCTAAGAACACATACATAATAGAACTAGAAATTAAAAGGAAAACAAAGTTAAAGAAATAATTTACCTCTTTCCGAGCAGCTAACCGGACAACGGGTTCAAGGGAGACGATTCCACCTCTTCAACTCGAACAACCACAAAACTTTAAACTATCGAATGAAGAATTCCCGAACCTTTTAGGGGTACTCTCAGGTCTCCAAAAAATCCTCCTTTGAACAGTGAAGAGAGGGTCTTTTTATAGGAGAGATTTGAGGGGAATTTCTGGGATACAACCGATGTGGGAGAATCCCAAATTCAAAAATCTTAAAGGATAAGGCTAGGTGAGCTGGAGGGTGTAGGAATTCGTACTATTTTGAACAAAATTGGAAAAGGAAAAAGGAAAAAGGAAAAAGGAAATTGGAATGAATATTACTGTTTGGGAACGTTTGGACTGTATCACGGGTACAAGAGCTCGTGCCCTCCGCGTGACAAAACAACCTAAGCAAAAAAGGAACCTTGGCGTCGCTTTGGATTCTTCCTCTCGGTTGAATCTCGCATTTTGGGTCGTTTTGGTTGAATTCGCTAGAGATGTGCGTTGGTGAGGAAGAAGAGTACAAAATATGGGTTTAGAGGGAAAATGGGTCGGGTCTTTGAAAATGGGTCAAGTATTTGCTGATTTTGCTAAGTTTAGAGGCCCAATTGAATTAAAAAAATTTCAAGAGGGAATAGGTCCCTTGGTTCACATTTTCACCAAATTCGAATTGTTTTAGTTGAAATTCGATAAAATGGAAATTCGATAAATTATGAATCTAATTAATTATTTAAGCTTCTTAACTTCGACAATACAAAATAATTGTTTCGAAAAGAAAGATCTTTATTATATTGTGATCAGTTTGAAAGGAAATAAGATGCATACTTAATTAAAACTCTATTTTTGGTAAAACGATTTACTAACTATTTACTCAAATTGAAAAATTATATAAATCTATATATTTTAAGTATATAGAGATATATTTTATAGTAAAAATGGAAAATTGCCTTGAAAATGATTTCAAAAGTATTTTTGATTTTTCCAAAACAATTACTTCAATTTGTTAGAAATTTAAGAAGCTTGAAAATTAATTTAATAGTGGAGGGACAAAATTGGGTGTCAACACCAGTTATATTGTATTTTTAGCTTATTGTATTTTAAGTTCTTCATTTGGTATCAAGAGCAAGGTTGTTCCTTGTGAGATCATTTATTGTAGTTCTTTTTCTGAGACTTTTGTTGCTGACACGATGACATACCTACAAGTTATCGGCTGAATGAAAAGACTCAACAACAACAACTACACTACTTTGTCAACTTGCATAATGTCTTACATGCAAGGGAAAGATCTGTGAGAGGCTGTCAACGGTGGCGACGTGACACAGCCAGCCGCAAAAGATGCAAACGACACTCTGCATAAGTGGAAGATAAAAGCTGGTAAGGCCATGTTCTGTTTGAAAACAATGGCCGAGAGGATGTGCTAGAGCATATACGAGACACCACCACCTCGGAGCAAGCTTGGGATACATTCGCCAATTTATTTTCAATGAAAAATGATACGAGGCTCCAACTCTTAGGGAGTGAATTAATCTTGATAGGACAATTCAACATGACAATTGCAAAATACTTTCATAAGGTGAAGATGCTATGTCGAGAGATTTCAGAGTTAGATCCACAAGCTCCAATTGGAGACAAGAGGATGAAGTGTATTATCATCCATGGTTTGAAGCCTGATTATAGAAGCTTCATTGCTGTTGTACAAGGATGAAAAAAACAGTCATCACTTGTAGAATTTGAGAATTTGCTAGCAGGTTAGGAAGCCTTGGATAAGAAACTGTGTGGAGTCTCTCTTAAAGGAGAGGAGGAAGCATTATACGTCAACAAAAGTAGAGGGAACCCCAAGAAATACAACACTGATGGATAAAAAAGGACTGATGATAAGTAAAAAAGTCATCAAGGTGAAGGAAGCTCTTGTCCAAGGGGGAATTTGAAGTATAATTGGGGCAACAACAAGAGGTTTAATGGGAAATGCCACAACTGTGGGAAGAAGGAACACAAAGACAATATTTGCGGGTTCAAAAAGAGGACAGTTGAGAGCAATGTAGTTGCCACCTCAGGTCAAAAGGATGCTGAGATGTTCTTTGCTGTAGAACAAGAGGAGTTAGCTCTTACGGTAACAACCTCTAAACAAATTAACTATGAGGTTGACTAGATGGTTGACTTGGAACGCTCCAACCAGATGACTTGTGACAAAAAGAAGCTGCAAAATTTTCCGAGTACAAAGGAAGTCTTACAATGGGGACAATAGATGACACAAAATTACCAATTACTCTCATTAGTAAGATTGTTTTGTCTCCAAATATATTTGCTAATCTGATGCTGCTTCAAAATGTTTTATTATGTCCTAGGTATGAAGAAAAATCTTCTTCAGTAGCTCAGTTGACATCTTCATGTCATTATGTTATATATGGTCCACAAGATATAAGAATATACCATGATCTTGAGATAAAAAAGAGCCAGTAATTAAGAGGCAAAGGTTGAATTATGTCTATGTAATGTCGACAGAAACTACATACATAGACAAGACAAGAAAGAATGAGACGAAGGACTTATGGCATATGCAGTTGAGTCACATTGTCCACTCTAAACTTAGAGTCATGATGTTAAAGTTAATGTTGAAGGGTCTTCCAAAACTTTTAGTAAGGACAAATGTAATATGTGCAATCTGTTAGTATAGTAAAGTGCATCACTTGTCGTATCTGGATTAAAAATATACATCCAAGCAACCATTAGAGTTAATTCACTCAGATGTGTTCGTTCCTGTCAAGCAACTATCTATTGGTGGGGTGAAATATATGTTGATAGTTATTGATGATTATTCCAGGTACATGTGGATTTATTTTATAAATGAGAAGTCTGAGGCATTTTCAAAATTCAGAAAATCAAAAAAGGTTGCTGAAGGAGAAGTTGGAAAGAATTTTTTTTTCTTGCGAACTGACAATGATGGGGAATATACCTCAAATGAATTTTCTGAATTCCTTGGAAAGTGTCGAATACGCCATCAGTTAACATGTCCAAATACTATACAACAAAATGTCTTAGAAGAAAGGAAGAACAAACACATAGTAGAACTCTCTCGAAGCCTGTTTCGCGCAAAATATATCCCGAGACAATTTTGGGCAGAAGTTATGAAGACTGTAGCTTTTGTGATCAATAGACTTCTTCAACAAAGGTTATATTTTCTTTCACCTTTTGAGAAGTTTTGGAACATGAAACCCTCTGTTAGCTATTTTCATGTTTTTAGATTAATATTCTATGTATTTGTACCTAATCATTTACGTAGCAAGATGGAAAAGAAGGTAGTTAGGTGTATACTTGTAGGGTATGACAATCAACTAAAAGGGTGGTGATGTTGTGATCCAACAACAGGAAAGTGCTACACTTCTCGAAATGTGATGTTTGATGAAGCTTTTTCCTGGTGGTCTTCAAATAAGGAACTGCTGCCTGATTTAGATGTCTTCAAAGATGTGTTGGAATCTTCTCATATCCAGTTGAGTCTAGATCTAGTTGAAGGTAAAGCTAATGAAAACAATGCATACAAAGACGTGACTCAAAATCCTTGGTAAACTAGTATGTACCAACAACCAGGTTATGAAGGTGAGCTAATTGGAGCAGATTCACCACCTTCACTTAGAAGGTCAACAAGGATCAGAAATCAAAATCCCAAGTTTACCAATGCTGCCATTGTAGAAGATGAAAATGAAAAGGAACTAGAAACTTTTGAGAAAGCATTCCAAAATCCAAGGTGGATTAAAGTTATGGAAGAGCAAATTTTTGTGCTACAACTGAATCTAACGTGGGAGATTGTGACAAAACCAGGGGCTGTCAAACCTATTTTTTGCACATGGATTTACAAGATAAAGTGTCACACAAATGGATCAATGAGAGGTGCAAAGCTCATCTTGTAGCTAAGGGTCTTTCTTATCATTATGGACTAGTCTATGATGAACGTTTAGTCCCGTGGAAAAGCTTACTACTGTTCGAGTTTTACTTGCATTTGCAACTAGTAAAGATTGGAACGTTTGGTAGATGGATGTAAAGAATACCTTCTTGCAAGGAGAGTTTGATCGAAAGATCTACATGTGTCAACCAATGAATTTTCAAAGCCAAGATCATCCTAAGTATTTGTGTAAGCTTGAAAAGTCGCTTTCTGGATTAAAGCAAGTGCCAAGGGCATAGTATGGTAAGGTTTTTGAATTGTTTACTTATAGTGGTTTTTCAGTAGCACCGTCAGATCCCACCATGTTCGTGAAAATTGTTGGCAGAAAACTAGCTATTGTGCTAGTATATGCGGATGATTTAATCCTGATCTAATCCTACAGGATATTGTGAAGAAGAAATTCTCCTAACAAAGGATAATTCATCAGTACGCTTCCTGATGAAGGAACTTGGACAACTCAACAATTTTCTTTGCTTGGAGGTTGATCGCAATGAAGAAGGAATGTGCTTGCATCGACAAAAACATTCCAAGGATTTATTAAAGAAGGCAGGGATGCTCTATTGCAAACCAACCTCAACACTGCTGGATCTAAATGCTATGATCTGTGCTCATGAACGGAAAGACTTCGAAGATGCAACAATGTATTGGCAATTGATGGGTAGTTTGATTTACTCAACTTTAACAAGAACCAACATCTCTTACGCAGTAGGTGTGGTGAGTCGTTACATTCAAAATCTAAAGAAGTCTCATTTGGATGGAGTTCGTCGAATCTTGAGATATGTAAAGAGTACAATTGATTATGGTCTTTTGTATAGGAAAGATAAAGATTACAAGCTGATATGATATTGTGACTCTGACTATGGAGCAGACCCTAATACCCGTCGTTCAACTATTTACTTTGTGTTTAAGCTTGGAGCTGGAGTAATTTCTTGGTGCAACTAAAGGTAGCCAACAACAGAGTATCATGCAACAACAGTTGCATCTCAAGAAAGTACATGGCTTATACAGTGATGAAGGATCTAAAGCAACTAGTAGGCTATGCAGTTGCTTTGTACTGTGATAATCAGTCAGCACTTTGCTTGGACAAAAATACATATTTCCAGCAAGGTCTAAACATGTGGAGATACATTACCACTTTATTCGGGAGAATTTTTTGCAAGGAGAGATTTGTTTTGAGTACACTAAAATAGAACATCAAATTGCAGACTTGTTCACCAAAGGTTTTATTGTCAACAAGTTGTAGAGTTTCTACAAGCAAGTAGGCATGGTTAAAACGGAGAGTTTATGTCGAGAAGGGTTGTTAAAGTTGACCACATCATTCCTATTTTAATTTGACCAAGTCTGCAGTATAGCTATTTTTAGCGTAGTTGTTAGTTTGATATTTTATTTAATACGTGGGTGTTCTGTTATTTTCTAGAGTAGCAGATAAGTTTCCCTAAAGTTTAGGAGAGTTAGGTTAGTGGATTCATATAGTGGTTTAGGGGGATTGTGACTCAATTAAAGTTGTAATTCTATTTAAGGTCATCAACTGATTAAATAAAAAGTTCAGGCCATCATTCTTTTTCTCTGGAAACTATTTTCTCAGACTCCTGCAGTTATATTTTATTTGAGCTTATTGTATCTTAAGTTCTTAAGCGATCCCCCTTTTTCATAACATTATCCTCTGTCAAAGTTGCTTCCTTACCTAGCAGTCATATAAAATATGCCCTTACTTTAAATATACCATTGTTGCTTCCTTTCCACCATAATACACCCTCTTCTACCTGGGGTCCATTGAATTTCCATCTGTGTGGAGAAATTCTGCCACCCTAATAATTTCCAAGTCATTAAGTTGTATCCTGAAATGGAAATTCCAGCCTTGTGTTGTTCAAATCTCTGCAATGGTCCATTGTTCTGAGAGAACTAGGTTATATATGTCTCTAAAAAGGAGTTCTAGATTATCTCACTCATGCCTTTCTTTCTTTCTTTCTTTCTTTCTTTCTTTCTTTCTTTCTTTCTTTCAGATTCTGGTCTTGTTCCCATTCCCCACTTTCACCTTGGAGTTGAGTTTGACTTACTCCCATAATTCTCTTATGGATCTCCAAAACTTGACCCCATAAGGTGAAGTCACATCCTTAATTATCCAATTCTCTTCGGTAGAACAACTGAGTATTTACATAATCACTTCTTTACTTTGAAATGTCATATTCTTTATTCCCAATCCCCCATTATATTTCCCAGTTGCCACAAATTCCTATTCAACAAGGTGAAATCTTTTCTTCTCGTTATAACCTTGCCACATGAACTTCCTTCTCATCCTATCCAAACTTTTGATGGCGCTTGTTGGAATAGGAAATAGTGACATCATGTATATTGGCAAAGCATGAAGGACTGAGTTGATAACGTTTTCAATCTCCCTCCCATAGATAGGTACTGTGTTTTCCATGTAGCTGATTTTTTTCTCACACTATTCAAAGTTTCAATAAACTTGGATCTTCTCCCTAAGGCATGCCCAACTTCACCACCAAGTATTGAAGATATACAATTCATGCTATTGACTTCATTAATAGGATACATGAAGCTTTTCCTTTGATTAATTTGCAAGCAAGATACCCCTTCAAATAAGACCAAAATCACCCTTAAATATTTTAATTTATCTTCCCCAGGTCCATGGAAGATGAGTATATAATTAGCATATTAAAGGTGTGTCACTTTAGGGCTTTCTATTCCATCTTTGGACACATCAAAACCTTTCAACCATCATCTTGTGTTAGCTGTCTTAAACATACTATTTAGACCCTCCATAGTGATTAAGAACAGGAAAGGTGATAGTGTGTGACCTTGCATGAGTCCTCTTAGGGAGGTGAAAAATTCTATAGGAGATCCATTGATTAAAGCATAAAAGTTTACTATTGATATGCAAAAAATGATCCTGTACACCCATTTCTATCCATATCCCATCCTTTCTAAGATCTTCATCACGTACTACCAACTTTTTCTATGTTTAACTTGCAATGAATGCCAAGTTTCTTCTATTTAATCCCGAGTCTACTGATTTATTAGCTATCAAAACTAGGTCCATGATTTGTCTCACTTTTATAAAGGTCATTTGTTGTGAATCCACCTATTTGTGTATCACACCCCCAAGTCTCTTTGTGAGACAATGTCATTGAAGGGCATAATGTAGGACTGCTCACATGCGTAAAGACATTGAATTAGTTCTCAGTGAAAGAGGTCTCGAGGAGAGGTACGATCAGATAGTATTTTATAAATACTACCAATAAGATTAATTGGTCTATAATATCTTAATTATTTTGCTCCTTTCTTTTTTGGTATGAGTACAATAAAGGTAGCATTAAAACTCTTCTTGTCTTCTTTAAGCACATTTATCACAAACAACAAAGCAACATGGGATGCATTATCACATATTTGGAATGGTATAAAATGAGACATTTTAGAGAACCTATATACTACCACAAAGATAATATCATGTCCTCTCCTAGTCTGAGGGAATCCTAGCAAAAAATCCATATAAATGTCCACCCCTGGACTAGTAGAAGTAGGAAGAGGAGTATACATACCTTGGGGACAAGTTGTGGGTTTGGCTTGCTTGCACTCTAGGCATTGATCACATACTCGCTCCACATCATATCACATTTGGGGCCAATAAAATTGTTTCATGAGGATGTAAAGTGTCTTGAGCACCCCAAAGTGACCCATCATTCCACCATTATGAGCCTCCTTGATGAATAATTTTCTCCATGAGCTCAGTGTGACACAAACTCTACCATTCTTGAATAAATAGCCATTAACCAATTGGAACCTATCAACCCATTTCACTTGAGAGAGCTCATCAAATTTCTCTTTGAAGTCAGAATCCTTAGAACATAATTCCTTTAGGCTTTCAAACCCCATCATTTAGGAGGTCTTGGTGTTAACCAGTGCAAACCTCCTTGAGAAAACATCCTCCACAATATTCTCCTTTCCTCACTTGTAGTGGAACACATAGGGAAAAGTTTCAACGAATTCTACCCATTTTGCATGCGCCTTGTTCAACTTGGCTTGTCCCTTAAGACGCTTTAAGGACTTATGATCTGCCATAAGTAATGTTGCCAATGCACCAACATCCTCAGAAGTGCTTACAACCCCTTATCATATCTCAATCTCAATCTCAAATTCCATCTTTAATAGGACTGCACTAAGTTTGGGCAGATCTCCGTCCCATTTCATGGATGCATCGCATTGAGAATTGACTCGTCGGATTAACCACTTAGATAGAGAGTCCCTCATATTCCATTTCATTGGCAATATGAATAGATGTAAATGGATTGGGCGGTACCCCGGACCAAAGAAATTTCAAAATGAATTGAAAAGAATATCAATATAAGGCCCAGATGTAACCTGTGCGGAGCAAGCCTACGCTGGCCTGCAACTGCTTTCTCATTGGCTCCATTAGGCTTCCTAATCTCATCCTGAAAAGGTTGTTTCTTTCATTGATTCCCGGGGCGGTGGCATTCTTGAATGAAGTCTATCCGAATCGAATTAACATTTCTTAGATCATGCTAGGCCTCTTCAGCTGAGCTGGGTGCTGGATACCACGCCACATATCATCCACTCGGCTCAAGTCGAGGAGATATAAAGAAAAATCAAAGATATGGTGATTGTGTCGTGAGACCTTATTCCTTTCTACTTGAAGTTCTTTATTTTCCTCGATTTTTACCCCACGGAGCGGTAGCTTGCTTACTTAGCGCTAAACAATTGGATTGGTTCAATTGCATGGTGCCAACGAAATTGAGTGCTAATTTTTGATTTTATTGAATTAACCGATCGACGTGCTAGCGAACATTTATTTTGAATGCGATAATTTTTGAAAATACATTTTGATATATTCGTCGAATCTTTCTGATCACCTTAAAAAATAAACCGAAATTCCATCTTGACATGATAAATAGTGATGCCAACCTGCAAAGCGTAGTCCTCTTTGTAGCCTTGAAGTAGACAATTTCTCGAGTCTGATCTTATCCCAGTTGGAGGAATGGTGAGGAACTCAACATAGACTTAAAGACTTTAAAAGATTTTTCTTGCTCGGCTTCCCAAACAAAAAGAACATCCTTCTTGATCAATTCGGTCATTGGAGAAGCAATAGTACTAAATCACTTCACAAAATATCGATAGAACCTTGTCAACCCATGGAAAATCCTTACTTTGGTTGTATTAGTAGGAGTTGACCAACTTCTAATTCACTCCACCTTTTTCGTCATCCACCTCTATACCATTCACACTAAGAAAAAAATCCAAGGATACTACCTTCTGAGCATAAAAAGAGCACTTATTTCAATTAGAAAATAATCATTCACATAGAAATACACCAAAAACTTATTTCAAAATAGGACATATGTTCTTCAGTTGTCTTGCTATACACAAGTATGCATCAAAATAAATGACAACAAACTTATTGATGAAAGGATTAAAGACATTATTCATCAACTTCATGAATGTTCTTGGGGCATTAGTCATAAAAAATGGCATTACAAGCCACTCATACAACCCAAACTTAGTTTTGAAGGTCGTTTTCCATTCATCACCTAGGTTCATGCGAATTTGGTGGTACCATTTCGAAGATCAATCTTTGAAAACACACTTGACCCACGTAGCTTATCAAACATATAATAAATTCTAGTTATGGGATGTCGATACTTCACACGATCTTAAGCTCTACAATCAATACACATCCTCCAAGTGCCATCCTTTTTAGGAACAAGTTTTACTGGGCGACACAAGGACATTGACTCTCCTTGACTAGGCCTTTCCCTAGGAGCTCTTCAATTATATTTTGTAACTTCTTGGTCTCTTCTGGATTACTTCTATAGGCTGTCCGGTTGGGAATTTGAGAACTCATCACAAATTCAATTCGTTCTCAATCCCTCTCAAGGTTGTAGTCCCTTGGGAATCTCATCCGGAAAAGATCACCATATTCCTGCAAAAAAGAAGAATCAATACTACGCAAAGTTATAGTATCTTGGTTAGCATGTAATAGGAGATGGGTCATGACAAGGCACACTAGAAAGTGTTCCTCATCTACACCCTTTAAGAACTTGAATGACTTGGATATCATGCTCATCTTTCCTTTAGTTTTATCCAAGTCATTCTCTTTTCCTTGAAAAGTGTGGAACTTTTAGTCACAACCTCCCCTTCTTACACCCTTGTTCTCTCCCGAAGATCCTTCATGATCCGATATCTTCACTTACTTGATAGGGAGTCAATGGTCCAAGTACATATTTCTGGACCTCCATTACAGAATAGTACTTATTGTACTTCCCTTGATGTGTGACATCCCTATAAAATTGCCATGGCCTTCTGATCAATATGTGACATGCTAGCAAAGTTAGAATATCATGAAGAACTTCATCTTGATATTTACTAGGGCTAAATTTGATATGTTCTCGCGTAAGGACCTTCATCTCTCCACTATCATTGAGCCATTGGAGTTTCTTGAATGGGATGCTTCTTTGTGGGAAGTTGCATACGATCCACCAAGGTATAGCCCACCACATTGGTGCAACTCCCTCTATCTATGATCAAAGTACAACTTGTCCATGATCTTGCATCTAGCATGAAACAAATTTCCCTTGTTATCAAGGTCTTCCTTCGCAATATAACACCCCATATCCTAGAAAAACCGGCCAACAGATTTTTCAGAAGTTGCAGGTGCCACCGACGGGTGCCACATACGGACCGTAGGTGGGGTCCGTGGTTGGCCACCTGCAACTCCCTCTCCAGAACCCCCAGAAAATCTAGATAAGTCATGACCTACGCCAGGACCTACGGACCAAAGGTGGGACCACGGTCCGTGGGTCAGACTCCTAGTTTTCAGCCTTCAGACGTTGAACGACGGTTGACCAAAAAGGATCGTAGGTCCACCCATGGTCCATCGGTCAGGTACATTGGCCCCAACAATTTTTAAGTCAGGGGTTGTTTGGTCTTTTCCCTATGCGTTGGACCACTAAACAATATCGTTTAACCCCTAAACTATGTAGTTTTGGTCAGTTTTAGCCTAGTTACTTAATCAGAACCTACCCTAGTCAATACATTCTCCAAATATTCCATCAAACTAGAGAAAAAGAGGAGAAAACATCGACCAAACCCCTCTCCAAGAATGCAGTAGGTTTTGAGCAGTTTCAGCCCTGAAATCGAAAGATTTCTCCGTGGGATTTCACTAGTGGGTTCCTTTCACCTATTAGGTCCCTAGAATTCAGTTAGACTCTTGATTATCTACATCATGTTCAGACCTAGGGTTTCTAGAAATTCAGATTATTATTGTGATGCAGTTGTTAGACTAATCCAAATCAGATTATCATGTTTTTGAGGAATTGTTGCTTAGCTTCTTTCATGAAACTCAGAACCCTAGTTGTGTAGATTTATTTAGTTCATGAATTATACTTTCTAGGTCATATTATTGAGTTATACATTCCCCATATAAGAATGCTTCATTATCAGTATATTATTGTTGCATTTTCAGTTAGCATGTCAGTATTTTGAGCTACTCAATATTACAGATATTCAGTCATAATGTGTTAATTACATAATCAGTTGGGAGTAGGCTTAATACCGAGTGGACTAAGGTTCAGTCACCCTCATAGTCCCAGAACTACGTGCCCCATAGGTTAGTCCCCTCTGTGGGAATTATACTTAGTGATCACGCTAGTCATGCCTCTATACCCTTGGCAAGGTATATTGGGTCCTCTTGATGGGGCGTATACATTTGAATCGACATTTAGCTCATGTGGTTTTATGTCGGTTAATAGTAGCTCCCACAGACAGATTCTAGTGTATTGACCAGATTATCAGTTACAGTTCAATATTCATTCTCAATATGTTATAAACTTGGTCACTACATTTAGTTAGTTCATATTCAACATGTTTAGCATATTTATCATGTTCATATTATATCATTGCTGTATCACTTTGTTCAGTTATATGTTTTATTCAACTTTATTCTATCCTGCATGCTCAGTACCTTTCAAGTACTGACGCATACTCTGCGCTATATCTTCTCGTGATGTAGGTTCTGGTCCTCAGCATTCAAATCACACATAGATCACTTCCCGATCTCCAGTTCAACAGTATTAGTGGTGAGTCCTCATTCTTTGAGGACGAGTGACATGTTATCTTTCTTTTTTTAGTCTTTAGTTTCAGTTCTTGCTAGAGTTAGACAGAGACATATATCAGAATCTCTAGTCAGTAAAGGCTTTTATTCAGATATAATTTAGATTTAGTTTTAGTTTGAGTTTGATATTGCATTTGTCATTAAACTCAGTTATATTTATTCAGACCTAGAATGGGTATTCCTCATCATTTCATTTTATGATTTGTTTCTAGCTTTTATATAGTATATTTTATTCAGTAATCTTTTAGTATGCTTATGATATGCCACCTCAAGGTTAGCTTAGGGTCACTCATGATCCTAGGTCCTGTGTTTACGTCAAGGGGGTAGCCTCGGGGCGTGGCAAATTTGGTATCAGAGCATTAGGTTTAAGTGTCCTATGATGTCTGAAAAACCGTACTAAGTAGAGTCCTTTTCATGGGTGTGAAGTGAAACACATCTAATGAGAGGGAGGCTACGAAGTGTTTTAGGAAAACTTCACCTTCTTGATATTCTTATTGTGCGTTGGTATGATCTCTCTTTCTAATCCATCATTATGTGTTTTCAGATCATGCGTCCTCGTAGAGCTTACACAAGGAATGCTAATGCAGGCAATGCTAACGCAACTCCTCCAGTCCCAGATCAAGAAGTTTTGAATGTAGAGTTTCAGAATGCTATTCAGCTTTTGGCTCAAAGTGGGACAAACCAGAACAATTAACAGGCCCCAGTTCCTACTAACACTAATCTTGAGTCAGCTACAGCTAGAGTTCGAGATTTTTTTAGGATGAATCCACCTAAGTTTCTAGGGTTGTAGGTTGGTGAGGATCCCCAGAACTTCATTGATGAGGTCAAGAAAATCTTTGGAGTGATATAAGTGACTGGTAACGATAGGGTAGAGTTGGAATCCTACCAGCTTAAGGATGTAGCTCACACCTGGTTTACTCAATGGAAAGAAAATAGGGGTACGGATGCAGTTCCTATCACTTGGGAGTGTTTTAGTGAGACTTTTCTGGACAAAATTTTCCTAAGAGAATTGAGGGAGGCAAAAGCTCAGGAGTTCCTGAATTTGAGGTAAGGTAGCATGTTAGTCCAAGAGTACGAACTCAATTTCACCCAACTCTCCAGGTATGCTCCTCACATGGTTGCTGATACAAGGGCACAAATGAATAAATTTCTGTACGGGGTGTCCGACTTACTGAAAACAGAATGCAAAAATGCTATGTTGCTAGAAAATATGAATATCTCTAGGCTTATGACCCATGCTCAGCAGGTTGAGGGAGATAAACTTAAGGAATAGGCTAAGGTTAATAAGTAGGCTAGGATAGGAAACTATGAGTATTATCAGTAGAAATCGGGAGGTGAAAATCACTCTCGGTTCCAGAAGATATCTTCAGCTATAACACCTTCATAAGCTAGTGTTCCATCCTCTAGGTTTCGTCAGGATCAGAATGGTAGGACATCAGGCTCTAAGACGTACGGGTGTGTTTTAGGTAATTGGACCTACCCAACTTCTCCTAAGTGTGGTAAGAAACATTCGGGTAAGTGTCTTGCTGGGAAGGAAGGATGTTTTGGTTGTTGACAGACTGGTCACAAGTTGAGAGATTTTCCTTCTTCTAAATAGAGTAAGGGAGTGTAATGATAAGTCCAAAAATTGGACTCATTTAGGGATTTATTTTGATAAGAATAGTGTCCTCGAATGCTTATTTTGTCTAAATATCTGATGAAAACTCTTAAGTTTCAAGTATTTGAAGTTTTAGTGAAAGCATGGACACTTAGGCACAAAAAGGAACAAAAAGGCTGAAAAGAACGATGAAGCTAAAGCCCGAGCATCGCCAAGTACACTTGGAGATTCACCGAAGGGATTTACTCCGCCCTTTGTTCCAGTACGCGAAGCCCTGAAAGAGAAGGATCAAAAAGGCGATGAAAGGAGCAGTCGATGCTTCGCTGAATAGTTCCGCGAAGTAGTACTATACCGCCCAATGGTCCAGAACGTGAAGGTGCTGAAGGAAAGCATGAAATGGCAATGAGACAGATGAAGGGGGAGTCACCGAAGTCATTCAGTGACATCAGCTAACTTCGCCGAAAGATCCACCAGCGCTAGTTTTTGAAGTCTATAAATACTGAACTTATTATTATCTTTAAGTGTCAAAGTTTTATTTTAATTTCCAGAATAAAATAGTACTTTTTAGATATTTTCTCTCAAGTGTGGAGAGGGATTTTGGGAACTTGAAGAAAGGGGTTCATCTTCGCCAAGTTGGAAGTGCCTCTTCTCTATTCTTCTTCGTTTGGTTAAATTAAGGTTTAATTTCTTATACCCATTTGAATTTACTATCATTTTAAGTGTATTTTGTTATTTATTGATGTGTGGCTAAAACCCCCAATTCTTGGGGTGTGATTTAGCAAATATGTCTTGATATTATTGTTGGGTCTTTCTTCCTGATAAGTTAGATGTAGTTTAATGGTGATTTCACCTAGTGGTTGTGGTTTAATCTAAAGGGTTTGTAGTTGCAAATACAAAGCCACTTATGTATTTTCGTCCTTCCCGAGAGGGAGGTCGCGAAACCAATAAACCACTAGACTGAGGGCCTAAGGAGTGGGTCGACATGAGGTTCAGCCCGAGAGGGTGAGCCCTAGTCCCATATCCTAACACTCAGCTCGAGAGAGTGAGTGGGGTAAGGCATAGGCTGGTCTACATGCAGAAATTGAGTGTTCGAGAGAAACGGATTTGAAATGGAGTAAGTTGCCCGAGAGGGAACTTATTTCCATTTAAAGCTTAGCCTAGTCACTATTATCTTACAAATTTCTTATCAAAAGCATATACCCAACTATTTATGTCAACTTGTATTGCGGTCACACCCCAAGAACACTTCCCCACACTTGATTTTCTTGCTAATTTTTGCTATTTTTAATACCTGTGACAAAACCCTAAATCGTTATTTGACTCTTTTCTGTCACACCTTTAATTTACTATGTTTTTACTCGTTAATATCTTTAGCTACGACTAGTTAGAGCTTAATTTTACTTTTATGCTCATTCTCAAAACCACTCCCTTGGGAAACGACCCCAACCTTAAGTTAGGTTACTATACTATTGATGATCGTAGACACGCATACCGCATATTATTGTCTTTGGTCACGATAAGCATCAAAATGTCACCGCTACCGGGGAGTGCTGCTAGTTGTGAATTTTTAGATTAGTAGAATATTTGTTCTTCTTAGTTGCAGTTCACTAACTTTACTTTTGGTCTCGTTTTTCGTTGAGTTGTCTATTTAGGTGAGCATGGCTTAGTAGAGTAGTTGAAAATTGGTTGAAATGAGCCAAGGAGTCCCAAAGGACCTCACGCTGACTGCACTGTTATTTAAGCTAAATCACTTGTCCACTAAAGTCTCAGAGGTGGAAGTTCAATGAAATAGAAGGGGAAGGTACACACCCTCTCATGAGCGGAGGAAGTCTAGAAATGGGGAGAAAAATCGTGTCGAGGACACACTTCAAATCATTCTCCAAAAGATCACCGATCATGATCGGGTGTTGGAAGAAATGAAGGAGAATATTGAAGTGCTGAATCAAATGATTGGATCTCACTCTAGATCAATCCAGCTAATCAGGTAACTCCCGATTTTCGAAGTATCGCATTGGGGGCACCGACTGACACTAGGGCCAACCCCAATAACGGATAATAAGACATGACTTGCGTCGTGCCACGACGTTAACTAAGGTGCTTCTTGGGAGGCAACACAAGGTGATATTTCTTTAAGTTATTCTGATTGAATAATGGTGTGCCGATTTTGTAAGTTAAAGCGAGGAAGGTGTTGTAAAGTGCAAGTTGGCGAACCAAAGAACCGGTTGGCGAATCGCCGAACCTATCGGCGATTATGATTTAATTCGCCATTGTGACCTCAAAATAAGGCATGTCCTATAAAACTCAGCGATATGAGTACACGTTCAGCACGTCGTCGAGTTGATTGGTGACAAGACTAACGTCACCAAACGGCCGAAGCTGAACGGTTATGTAAAGGCCAAAAGTCAAATTTTTGAATCTCTCACTTTTCTTAGTTTCAAACTCCTCAAAATCACACCAAAGATGATTTTTGTTAGATTTTTACCTTAAAACAGTATTTTAGTCTGTAATTAGTGCTTGGGATTGGATTTTGTTGCTACTTAGCATTTCAAAAAGCAATTCGATCAGCATCAAAGGTTAGTCTCTAAAACTCCGAACTTAGTTTTGATAATTTTGCACTCTCTTGCAATTATAGTATCAGGATGATGTGTGCTGAGCCTCTCTGATAGAAATACGGTGTTTTGATGCTATAGTTAATTTGAAAATTTTGCGTGAACTGCTTTAATAGTCGAATGCCTTTGTGGTTGTGCTTTGGTTTGAATGAGCTTGAAATGGGTGTTACGAAATCGTTGTTAGGTTAGTTGTGCTAAATAACGAAAATGCTGTGGACCACATTTGTGCTGAACAACAAAAATTGCTTAACAAAAGAATGGGTGACGACATTCTTAAAGGTGATCGTAGTTAAATGGCTAAAATTTGGCTGGACCGAAAGAAGTCTGAGTATTCCGGAATGACGGGAAGTATGGGTCTTGTATGAATTTCATGTCTGCATGCTTTAATTTCGTTTTCAGTGCTTGTATTGTTGATTCTAAGAAGTGGGTTGAAAAATAGGCACGGTGAATCATTTGGCGAGCTGGGTGGTGCTCCCGAAACGATTCGGCGGTTTGCTTACTGAACCTATATTGCTCTTCATTCATGTCCATAATGGTGAAAGGTTTGTAACTTTCGGCAGAGACATCCATGGTCGCCGAAGGTAGTCGGCGACTCGCCATTAAGACTTCAGACCGCCTTTCGCATGCCTCCTCTACCTTTTTTCACTTTATCTTTTGGCGGACAACTTCGTCATTTCCGAAAGTAGTCGGCATCTCTCCAAATAGAATTTTTCATCGCTTATTTTCCTAGATTTCAAGCTAATCCCTTCGGCGAGTTTGACCTAGCTCCCAAAAGAAATTTGGCGATTCGCCAACTGTTCGGCGAATCTTTCTGCTTCAGATCTTCTGTATTTTAGTGTGATTGTTCTTCTGACTAATCACAAACATTTGCAGATATGGTACTCACAAACTTAAATGCACCACCTCAGAGCAGGGCTAAAGGAATAACTATCAGGGAAGGAGGATCATGTCCTTTATAGGAAAGAAAGCAAGATCTTCCACTGGGAGATAAAAGCAAACGAAAAAAACATATCGCTAGAAGAGGGTCAGCTGTTGAGCCAGACTTCTCTGAACCAGATGATGAACAATCCTTGATTCACCGACAAAATAGCCTCAAGGATAGAAATCAATAGACACCCACCAAAGTTCCCGCAGTCGTAACTCCTTCTACGACTGAAACAGTGGCAACTCCGGCACCACCTGTAGTGGCTCCTGCACTCCCTGTAGCTTCACCTCCACCCAGGTTGCTGAACATACTAAAAGGCGACAGTTTACGAACTATTCTAGAAGACAAATTACTATCTGTGGAGGGCTTGGAAGGTAAGAATGTTGAGGTGCTTGACACGCTTAGATATCATGAGTTCTAACAGTTCACGAGCCCATGTGGATCTTATATTCCTTCCTGGGTCCGGGAATTCTACTTAGCCTATGGGGAGTTGGTCCCAAAAAATTGGAAAAAGTCTAGTGAGTTCCGACCAGTGAAGTCGGTTATGGGTAAAGGCAGGGAGGTGGAGTGTCAAAGCGAACATATTCATGTTGTATTAGGTCAACTGATGCACTCGGTACTACCCTACCAGGGCTGGCCTATTGTCCTTTCCTAGATGATCTGAAGGGTTGGTTAGCTCCAATGATTTTTGACATCACCCCGAGGCAGTTGGATGCGAGAGATCCTATTGAGAAGAAGGATATGAACATTGCCTTCCGGTACTGGTTTGGGTTCATCAGCAGCACTATTATGCCATTCCAGAACGAATCCATCATGTGTCATCCTAAGGCAGCTTGCCTTGGTTCTATCATGGTCAGGAGGTGGATCGACCTGGGACTGCTGGTTTCATAAGAGATGGCTTTGAGAGCCAAACGGACACAGAAATCCCTGCCATTTCCTATTCTGATTACTGAGTTTTTGCGGCATGCTGGAGTACCCCGAGAGCCTGCTAGCGTTATAAAAGTCACTGCATCTTCCTCCATTGATATCCGCCGTATAGAGGCATAATTTACACGAGAAGAGGATCACGAGAGAAAAGAAGCCCCGACAGATATTTCTTCAGAGGTCAATGTTGACTCATTATCAGCAGAGACACCTTCGTCCACCCCGGCCTCTGAGCCCTCAGGTATACCAACTCGTTCTTCTTCTTCCTCATAGGCTCCAGGTGCTTCCTCATCCTCCCAGCCTGCCAGAATCACTCAGGCCATGATCCTGAAGATGGGGCAGTTTGCCTATTCAGATGATGTGAGAGCCACTAGAATGGAAAGGTCTGTTCCAGAGATGATTGACAGTACCATACTACCAGTACTTACTCCCATTTAGACTTTTGTCGAGGCCTTGACTGTGAGATTTATGGCTTGTGAGAGCAGACAACATCAAACCTCTAAGGTGACAACCCTAAAAGGGAAGAATGCAAGTTTGGGAAAGGACGTAGATTACCTTAAGTCTACCAACTTCACATCACTCATAGAGAGAGCAGATGATAAGTATGGTCCTGAGACCACCGGAGATGTGCAAAGGGATGGTGCAACACATGTAGAGTCGGATGCAGTAACCGATGAGGAGTTGATAGCAGCTCAGGTTGAGGCGATAAGAGTGAGCCAAGATGCGAGCATATTCAGAGATCTGCCAGATCTTGTAGAGACAGTTACGTCCACAACATCCCCTAGTGGATCTGGCACTGCCTTTCCATCTGAGACTACTCCGGTCACTGATTCCCCAACAGATATAGAGACTCCATAGCCAGGACCTTTCTCAACCCTCCTCTCTACCTTGCTTATATCTACTTTTGGATTCTGTATTATTTTGAGGACAAACACTTTTATTTGTGGTGGGGTGAGGCCCACACCTTTTGTGTGCTAGTTGATACTTGTGTTTTGGTGTACAATTGGGTTGGCTATTTTCAATTGTGTTTTTATAACTACTTTTGCGAATGTTTGAGCTTATGGCTCTCTTTTGGGTTTAATTGCAAAATGAGTTTGACCTTTTCAATTTTTTTTGATCTTTCGCACATTTTTGCCACCCCTCGTGAGTTGAATTTGGCCATTCTTTTGCAAAAATTTAAGTCTCGATTTTGATCAGTACCGATGACTTGAATAGTGCTCTCAATTGAACGAACATGAATGTATGGCTCTGACAAGGCCAAATGAAGTTGCATAGACAATATGTGAACTCGTTTCATCTTGTTGTGATTAGCCATTTATCAAATTGATTCTCTTGTAATGACCATTGAACACTAGCAAAATTGTTTAGACTTGTTTGACTTAAGTGTCGATGCCTTGTGTGATTAGCTTGCTTTGAACCATGCGTGAAAAAACCTAGAATTTGCCCTGTTATACTAATTGATTTAGAAAGGCGTCTTCTTGATATTATCTTAGGCAACTTTAAAGAGTGTGAGCCAAATTTGACATATAACTCTTTTGTGGCCTACCCGTGAGTGTGTGAAACTTTTTTGAACACTCTTTGAGTCTTACCTTTCTTTGGAAGAATCTTGATGAACCGTAGACCTCACTTGACCCACTACCTATAATCCTCTTAATTTGTGGTTTAGTGAATAGCCAACTTAGGCCAAAAGCCTAAGTTGGGGGTGTGGTGAAAAGAAAAAGGATAAGTCAAGAAGTGTAGGAAAATTCCCATTTAACCGATGGTGTTGTAGAACAATGGAAACCCCTTCAATCTGGAAAAAAAACCCTGTGGAATAAATACAAAAGAAATCGAGTTTCCAAGCAATCCATGAAGGTGAATAAACAGGTGACTTAGAAGCACAAGGAAAGGAATCGATAAAGAGAAAGAAGGGAATGCCCTGAAAATACCACATCCCACGAGGAAGGACCCACTTAGCCTAAATGACCATACCTTTGCACTCACCCCCAAATACATGCCTTAGAAAGACCTTTTGATCTTGAGTAAGCCGAATCGAAAGTCGATTGGAAAATAAGGGCAAACCTATGGGTAAAAAACATGCATTGTATTCCTCTTTTTGAGTGTGAACGTTGCATCTGATTCCTGATCTTGAATTGATTAACCTCTGTGTGTGAATATGGAATCATTCATTTGTGAGGGCATTTAGATACTTTTTGTCGAACTTGAACTTGCACAAGTAGGAAGTATTACGAGCATGAGAATATCTGGTAATGGTGTGTCCCAACTTGAATCTTTGAGTACACAGTTGATCTGTGCATAAGTAATTTGAATCTTGGTGTGTATGTTCATGATTGAGTCTTGCGTAGCACTATTTGAGACACCATTTTTGAATGACTGAATGTGAGTTTGCTTGTGGACAAGCAAAAGTTTAAGTTCGGGGTGTTGATGAGTCCAAAAATTGTACTCATTTAGGGCTTTATTTTGATAAAAATAGTGTCCTAGAATGCTTATTTTGTCTAAATATCTGATGAAAACTCTTAAGTTTCAGGTATTTGAAGTTTTAGTGAAAGCATCGACACTTAAGCGCAAAAAGGAACAAGAAGGCTGAAAAGAACGATGAAGCTGAAGGCCGAGCATCACCAAGTGCACTTGGCGATTCGCCGAAGGGATTTTCTCTGCCCTTTGTTCCAATACACGAAGCCTAGAAGAAGAAGGATAAAAAAGGTGATGAAAGGAGCAGTTGATGCTTCACCGAATAATTCCGTGAAGTAGTACTATACCGCCCAATGGTCCAAAAAGTGAAGGTGCTGAAGGCAAGCATGAAATGGCGATGAGACAGGCGAAGGGCGAGTCGCCGAAGTCATTCGGCGACATCGACTAACATTCGCCGATAGATACGCTAGCGCTATTTTTTGAAGTCTATAAATAATGAACTTACTATTATTTTTAAGTGTCGAACCTTTATTTTAATTTCCAGAATAGAATAGTACTTTTTAGATATTTTATCTCAAGTTTGGAGAGGGTTTTTGGGAACTTGAAGAAAGGAGTTCATATTCCCCAAGTTGGAAGTGGGTCTTCTCTATTCTTCTTCCTTTGCTTAAATTAAGGTTTAATTTCTTGTACCCATTTGATTTTACTATCATTTTAAGTGTATTTTGTTATTTCTTGATGTGTGGCTAAAAA